>NC_064877.1:20605000-20737500 GCF_943734665.1 Anopheles aquasalis | reverse complement strand
TCGAGATGCGCCCGAAACAAGCCATCTCCGAGAGGCGGGAGAGTAAAAATTACAACCTCACGCCTGACGACGAAGACGATTAAAATCTCAACATCTCGATCCCGAGCCAACAGGACGGGTGCTGGCGATAATGGAGAACAATGGACAGACCACGGTGCAGATAGTGTCACGTCCGTCCCTCCATCCATCCCGGGCGTACGCCAACTGAAGCACATAAATATCTTTTTCACTCTTTTCTCGCTTCACTTGACCTCGGCCGTCGTCGGAGAGTCGGAGGGTCGGATCGGAAGGACTGGAGCGTCTGCTGGAGCTAAACGGTGTCCGAAAATGTTGACACCAACTGTCAGGGGCTGCTGATTGCCGGAAGAGGGATGATTTAATTTTGTCTTAACCTCTCTCTCCCCCGCTCTCACCCTTTCCCAGGGGGAGGGAGAGCTTGAGCTGACATTGTTGTCGTTTTTCTGGTGAGAAAATTCGAGCCCTCTCAAGTATCGCCCAAGTGGCGTACAAATTGGTGCTTTCCGCCAAGCGAAATGCTGCGCCAGATCGACAATGAAGTGATTAATGGGGGGGATGCCAGACAAGTGGGAAAGAACTGGCCACTTGGTGGGGTGCGTGGCTTCGAGAATCTCGTAAAAATGTTCGAAAGTGACTGTCAAGGGCGCCAGTTTTCACTCCACTCCATGGGCTATACGGTACCAGAATTTCCACGAAACTTGATCGGAGGTTTGAAAGTGATGCAGCACCGTGTGTCACGCCGCTGCCAAGTACTTTTCACTTTTTTCCGATTAATTTTCAATTCAAACCACCCTCCTTCAGCCCCATTGCCAATCACGCCATCAACCAGTGTTTGACCGGCACCAATTGAAAGCTAATAAACAAACGGCAAACCAGCAGTGAAAGCGTCACGGGCAACGGGATTGGACCAGATAGAGGTGCTCACCATCGTCATCGTCGTCTCCATCGTCTCCACCGCCGGTTTCATATAAAAGTGCATTTGTCATGACTTATGAATCGGCACTGATTAATTTCAAATTCAATCCTCCTTCCCACCATTTCCCCCACTTATTCCAGCGATCCTCTCTCTATTGTAGGCGCACGCACAGAATGGTGCCTTTGAGCCTTGAAAAACGCATCTCGCCCTTGGTCACGCGAAGGTCCAGCATCTCAAACCGAGCCGAAGCTCAACCGGAGAGCTTGTTCCGTGGTTGGGCGATTTCGTGAAAAGTGCCAAATCGGAGCACCTCGAGCAGCGTAGCCGCGAATTGTAGATTTTTTGGGAACGATTTTCACTTTACGAAACCAAGCGCCGCGTGCAACTGTCACACAGAATGGCGGCCACGCGAGAAGAGCAAACACAATCAACGAAAGCAAATTGAGCAAATCAATAATTCGGACAGTGAAGGCGCACGAAGCGCGAGCGCGCGCGCTAATGCTCCTTTCTCGAAAGCATGAACAATTAAAACAATCACCAGATCGGGCGAACGCTAAACGTTTTACCATGGTTCACCATGGTGAACTGGCGTGCAACGAGGAGAAGGGAGTGACGAAGGCTGAGTTTGGAGGTACCGTTTCACGGTCGACAGTTTTCGCCGCCGTCGCTCGCCGAAAAGCGAGCAGCGATTTATTGAACCAATTCCAAATACGCGAGCAATTGGAAATGCTCCTGAAGTTGCTGTAGCGTTCGTGATTTCGTTTTCTACAAGATCAGACAACTTTTTGAGGAAGTCTTTAGGGCAAAATTGGCTGTTTCAAACTGAGGAAAACCTAGTTTCATTGATGAATTCTCATAAAACTCGTACTGCTTATCAGAAAATTATAAAAACGATGTGAAAAAATGAATTTTATCAGCAATATTAAGGAATTGATGTTCCAATCGGATAGTAAATACAGCCAACAATAAACCATTATCTTAATAATACGAAAATCGCGGAAAAGTGTTTCCACCGCAGTCGGTAGGCAAAGCGCTAAATTGAAAACTTTCGTTAACAAGCCAGCAGCAGCAGCAGAGCAGAATGAGTGAAACCAAAGAGCACGAAAAGCTTTCGTTGCCACAATGAAAGCGACCGCACGGACGAGGCTAATGATATGAAATTATCACATTTACACTCATTAATCACCAGTTTATCCGGTGGCAAACACGATGACACAAGCGTGGAAATGAAACGTGAAGTGAAACGCAATACTCGATCCCGTGTACAGTACAAGCTCAAACACAGCAGAATAACGGGACGATAAAAAGACGATCATCATGGTGTAGATCGCGAGCAGTACAATGTTCGCACAACAAATGATGCGATCGATCGATCGAAGCTTTGTGTGTGGCACGTGCCTCAAGCCGCTTGCTACTCGATTCCGCGTGCAAGATCGTCAGAGATCCTCGAGGGCAGCAATCGATCGGGATGCCTATCGGCAAATCGATTACGATACATAATTCATGATTCAATCGGCTGCTGCTGCCGGTGCTGCATTTCGTTGCTGCTCTCGCCAAGGGAAGAGAGTGAACAGTGAAAGGGGTGGCAGATGGTATTTTTTTTCTTTCGCTCCGGTGACGTATGTAAAATTTGCAATTCCGTCAGATGGTACGTGCGGATGGGCGCCATGTTGCAGCCTCTCGCAATGCCTATCTCCGGGGAAACGTTTCGTGGAATGGCGGAATGTCTTCGCCTCCCCCCTAAAGGTGCATGGTAGTGCGCGCGCGCGCGCCAGAGGGAAAAGCTTGTGCTCCAGTATGGACCAACAGACAAGTAGCTTTCCTTCCCTCGATCCGCTCTTCCTCCTCGCTCGCTGGAATCTGGAAGTCGGTCTGGCATTTCGCGATCTTTCCGTGCCTGGTCTCTTCCGGGAGGATTCACTCACTCACTCAGCGGGTCCAAAGGGAAAGCGATAAATGTGAGAAGCGAACTAAGCGTGATAAGACGAGAACGCGTACACAGCCGTGATCGGTGTGAACGGGCGCTCTCCAATCCTCCTCGTGGAGTGCCCGGATCCCATTTCTCACGCAAGATTGGCAAATCGGCATCGGGCACAAACCGTTTGGTGGCAATCCATCGATCGGCAGGCTGGAAAGGAAAGCCGAGACGGAGCGGTTGGAAAAAAGGGGACGAGAATTGTTCTCCAATGTGTGATTTCCCAGCTTACCACACATTTTACTCACCATTTTCACCACTCCCATTGCGGGCCGACGAGCAGCCACCGTTCATTAGACGCGCGAGATCGCGATCTGACCGTAACCGACGCGCGTTACACTTCCGCTCGCTTATTGGAAAGGGTTCCGTGGCTCTCTGTCTTGTTGTCTGTCTAGCGGGCTCTGTGCGCACCGTTTAACAATCGTTTTTCGGGCCCATAAAAGCAAATCTTCATCTGTGATCCCATTGTGCCCTTTTGTGGAAAAAGGTCAGAGGTGGAGGGCCCTTTTGCCGAGCGCTTCTTCCCTCGCCTCTGTGCCTGACATCCAACTGCAGCCCAGGTGCTTAGATCGACGCATTTCTAGAGCCGCCCCCTGGTCAGCTTCAAAGGCAGAGGCACTTAAAACACTTTTCCCCGAGAGGACAGTGCGTAGTGCATTGTGTGAGGTGCTGGAGAAACAATTCAGTAGCAGCAGCAGCAGCAGCAGCAACATAAGAGACCCAAGTTCAGATGTTTGATGAATGATGTGGTGCAGTGCGGCCAGTGGAAAACGGTCACTCGCTAGTTTTCCACAACATTTTCCGCAAAACTACCACACCGTACCGAGAGTAGAAGAGAGAGAGAGGGGAGAGCTACTAACAAGCGTCTGCTCGCTGCATCCCTTGGCACCGTCGTCGTTGTTGTTGGCATTTTGATTAATTAAAAGATGTTGAACGACGGAACATGGTAGGGAGGAAGATATAAAATTAAATCGCGCTCGCAAAGGGTTCACTTGACTTGGTGCCCCCCTTCATGCGAGTCCCCTCCTCGGCCGGTTGTGAACCATTAGAAATCGTGGCCGGGACCGCGGACAACCGGAAACGCTTAACGAAGGTGACATTAAAAAATTGTTTTTCGCTCGCTCGCTGAGCTTTTATCGTGTGTAGCGTGTTGTTGTTGTTGTTTTTTGTTGCGGCAGTTGTCCGCAAATTCGTGTGTTTTCCACATAGTTCTCAGCCCTCGCAGACCGCCAGTGACATCACATGTGAATGCGTCGCGCTTGACGAAACATTAGAGAAAGCTGAAGCCATTCGGAATCGGGGTTCGTCGCTTACTGGTCGCTCGTTGAAGTCTTTTGTTATCGAGAGCTCAGACTGTTCTTGAGTAAAACGTGTTGTGTTTTTGGGAGTTGTTTCGTGAAAAATTCACCGTTTGCAACATTTTTTCATCGCAAAATCATTAAAATCAACCTCCTACATTACGTAAAAGCAACAATCTTTCTTGCGCGAGAGCGATCCAAGCCGCAATAATCTCCGCTAAGATCACGTTCTGTTTCATTCACAATCAAGCGTCCTCTTGATGCTCACTTTCACCGCCCAGATGGTGCATAATCGAGGCGGAAAAGGTCAAATTAACTCCCATTACACCATTAGAATAGGTCAACCGTCTTCTTCTGTCGGTCTTTTGCGCGAATCGGACGATTGCAGAAGACACCCTTCTGACAGCCCGTGGTCCGATCGGACACAAATTATAGCTTGGTCCACTGATGCCGCAAGAATGATTTATGGTGTCATATGATTTCTGGGAGGCGAGTGCCTCAATAAGGCAGGACGAAAACAAAAGCGGTTTGCTCGCGGGCTCAACTCGCGTCAAATCAACCGCGATCAACGATGATCAGCAGTCAGCCTGCCAGTGGTTCGTCTCAGTTTGGCATCGTGGCCTTTCCGATGCTTTCATTGATGACGTAGCGTATCGGAGAGTTTTCCGCCTTTTTACTTTCGCTAACAGCGCAACAGCGTGGTCCGATCGCGTCGCTGACCGATAAAGGGCAGCAGCGTGATGACCGACGAGGCACTGAAGCTGCTCGGCCAGTCGAAGCGATGGGCTTTTTACACTTTTCCACACCAGGAATATCTGACATCACTCGCTGGGGATGTGTGTGTCGTTGGCGGTGGCTCTATTGTTTGCGCATGGTGCACCGTTCACCTCATGGTTGCACCCCGTTCGGCCTCTGTGTCATCGCGAAATGTGAAGCGAAATTGCATTTTGCAGAATTGCAACAAAACAAAGGGGGCCTACGATCACCGTTGGGGCCGAAGCACGAGGTATCGGTGCAAGAACGTAACGGTCGAGAGCAGCGAACGAATGGGAGCCCCATGCAACCCTCCCATCGATTGCGATGCTCTGTTATGCTTATGTTGAAATGGATGACACTCGTGACGGATGGATGGCGTGCTGCGGATGATGCTAGCTTTGAAGGGGCCTCGGTTGGTAACTTGATCGGAGGGAAATGGCTCTATTAGGCAAAGCTTCATGATGTTACTTCATGGCCAATCGTGCCAGCTCAAAACGGATCTTCTTCATCTGGGTAACGATCTAATTAGGGCGAGCTGCATATTTGCATTTCAAATTAATTGGCCATTGCATATTTAAATTCAAATGTTTTCTGTAAGTTTCCTCCTAGTTCTTGGGTTGCAATCTGCGCGCAAGTGAAAATCCCAAATCCACAAAACCCCTTTACCATCATGACCTCCGATGGCTCGCCAGCTCTTACAACCCTGGCTTCGCTTCGGTGCGCCCGGTGCGGTCTCAAACCGACACAAACAAAAGGCAAGATCCCGTGTCGAATCCATAATGCTCGCAGGTTGGCGTACAGCACAAGCGAACCGCGAATACTTTCGGCAATTGTTAATCATTTCCTCGCTCCCCGGGGGACCCAGCGGTGGAACAATCGGAAGGAGCTACCTGTTGAGTCCCGGCACCAGCGCCCGACTCTTCAGTCAGTCAGTTTATGATGTGCGCAATATTATTCTCAACTTCCCCAGACCGACAACGCACCGTTGGAGGTCAATTCCTCGCTCGCTTGTTATTTTGTTCTGTGGACGGAGAACGAAGAACTCATTCAGAACGCGCGCAAAACCCCAAAAACCACTGCGAATCAAACTGATGTCATCGTCAGCGAGGCGTTCCCTTCATCACAAGAGTAACCATCGGGCGTGATTTACCCAGCCCGGGCACTGCGCTGGACGGATGTTGGCCGTTTCTAGTTGGAGCTTTTCGTTTGGATCTTGATCTTCGTTTTGTTCGGCCGAGCGGAAGAAACCGTTCGTCAGCGAACCGCGAACGGGGTGGTTCGGTGAGGACAACAAGCGACAGCAACGTTGGCTACAAGCTCCACCGGAAGCTTCTGTCGTAAATGGTCCAAAGCCTCGGCTCGTTGCTGGGCAGTCGATGCTGTTGTTGTTGCTCGCACTGGTGGACGTAGTGAGAGAGTAGAAGCGCCAAATGCCGATTGGCACAGCGACCGAGGAAGTACGGTTCACAAACTGTACTCCGTCGTGCGTCTGTCCACCGGCTGTCCTCTTGCTGCGGTTACATAGACCACAGAGCACACAGACACACCTTGAACCGCGGGCGCTGCCAAGCAAAGGAGAAAAAGAAAATCAACCTTTTTGGGGGCCAACTAGGTGAAAATGTGGTGCGTAATCCGATGCGCAAAACCACAAAAACCACCTCATGTTCGCACACAGCACAGGATGTTGATTGCCATCTGCAATTGCATTTCCGGTGCCAAAGACCCGGTGTGGTTGTGACAACAGTTCAGTTCAGTGGCGGATTAGTACATGTTTCACACGCCATTTTTCGCGTAGAACCACGTGCCGCTCCAAAGTAAGGTTTGTGCGTCAACATTCTATTCTGCAAGTTGCAAATGTTCGATTGGAACCGCGGTAGGGAGTGAGCTCATTGTCACAGCTGGTCCCCCGCCCCGGTTCTGTGACCAGACGCTTGTGAGGTGCAGCGATGCATGAAGAAGCATACCATCGAAGCACCATGGCAGAATTAGACCAGACCAGATCGTAGCGAAGAGCGGTGTATGCGTGGTATAACGGATGGGAGTATACCGCCCGAAACACCCGAAGCGAGGGGCTAGGAAGGTAGTCGGTGGTGTCATTACGAGAATGAACGGTATTTAGGGCTGCAGGCAAGTGCTGCTGCTGATGATGATGATGATGATGATGATGTTCCGGAGGGAACTAGACAGCTACTGGCCAGCAGTAAATACCCGCAGCACCAGCAGCACCAGCAGCAGCAGCAGCAGTATATCCGCCACAGTTTGCATGCCACAAACAAAAACCGGAGCCTAGAACTCACCTTCCGCTCTCTTCCACTGGCCTTCCAACAGGGCAACATGGAATGCACATGGGAAGCACGTGAGGACGAAGGCGAGCGCTAGGTGCGCTTGCGCCTGGCCCCGGAGGCGGATTTTAGGCCCCGTAAGTGCAGCGAAGCGTTACAACAAAAAAAAAAAACAGACACACAAAAAGCAACACAAGGGAAATGACCTACCCAGATTTTATGGTAGAACGCAGAACGTGTGCTGGTGGTGGTTGCGCACCTGCACCTGGTGTGTTTGGCCACCAAATGGTCCACCAGGCGGCGGTGGCAGTGTGATGTCAACAATTCGCGCACAGCGGAACAATCGCACAGACCTTGGAGGGTGCGGCGGTGCAGACAATATCGCACCGGGTTACTGGAAGGGTTGCAGAATGCACAGAAGGCATTCATATGCCTGCCAGGCCTTGCAGACTAGCAATACAGCGTGGTTTTAAGGTACTTTTGAACCATTTAATGCCTTTTTATATGAACTAAGCCAAATTCATGATCAACGCCCTCTAAAATGGTATCCGATACGCCTCATTTCGAATCAATTCCGGTATTTCTGTTTGGAATTCGTGTCTTGACATTCCGTGATCATGTGTATATTCAAAGGAAAAACCAACAGAGCCACAGATCCTTTTGCCTTCTCATGAATTATGGAAAACTCCGAATGTTGTCTGTCGCTCCGCACTCTGTAGCGACCAGTTCAGACCTCCCAGACATGTGCTAACAGCCCGTCTGCATCAGTCAATCAATAGATTTCATGCTTCATGAAACTCAATCCCATCCATCGTCCATCGCTAGCGAGCGCGATCGTGTAAAATGATACAAAAAGAACTGAAGAATGACCTTTGCCGTAGGTGTCCACGCCCGCGAAAACCTATCCAACCACAACCGATCGCCCAGACAAGACCAGACCACGGACGCCGATCGAATCCAGACGAATTCGATTTGTCCAACCACGGCGTACTGCTCCGGATGTGCGTTTCTGTGTGGTCGCTGCTGGCCATACACACATCTAGGCTTGTGTAGCACTTATCCTTTCTCACCGGCTCCCTAGCTCCCCCTTCTTGATCTCTTCCTGATCGTCGCGGCGTCGTCTGTCGAACGGAGGAAAATAATCGTCGACTAATAATCCTCCATTCCGCGCCCTCGGCAGATCGGCCGGGGCGGAACAGCAACAACAACAACCGGAAATTGATCAACCCTGTATTCTGTGTTCGTTCTTCTCCGAATTTTCGCGTAAATAACCTGCGTATGTGTGTGTCGGTGCGTGTGGAATGTCGTTGTCGTTCTCACACGGGGTCGCCCAGATCGAGCCAGCGAGGGGTGGGCAGTGACAGGCCAAAGCATAATCACCGCATCGCACGCATCGTAAACAACAATCCAAATTCCGATCCCAGACTGTAACCCCCCCACCCTGCCGCTTCCCTCAAGTGGCTAAAGCTGAAGTGCACTTTTGCTCCATTCTGTGTGAAAAAGGACCGGCGGAGACCCTGGAACGGAACGGCGTCGGTAAATTGAAACGCAAAACAATCGTAAACGTCCCACCCCGCCGGCGAGGTCTGGGAAAGAGCGAAACGCGTGGAAAACAGTTTGCCACCGCCACCGCGCACGCCGCCAAAAATTGAATACGCAAAGTGATCCAGAGTACAGCGCGTAAACCAAAAAAAAACGGCCAGCCAAGAACCTGACGATCGGACAGGGCGAAAGATGGAAAGATCTAACGGAACGGTCGGTGAAGGGAGCAAAAGACTTGCCACTGCCTTGGTCTGGCAGCCACGGAAACGGGCTCATAATTGAAAAGCAACTGTACAGCGTGTGTCCGTGGCACAGCTGGAGCAGATTAAATATTAAATCAATAATCGCGGTGCTTCGGTTCTGGCTGCCCCATTCCCCGTTCACCTTTCTCTCAAAAATGGAACCCCAAACCCGGACGGGTTCTTGGCCACTCCACAAAGTGCCCATATCCGGCGTTGAGCTGTATCGAAACCAATCGAAACACTCCGGAGCGTCTTTTCTTTTTTTGGCCGCCGTTTGGCGCCACCGATCGCCCGCAGATGATCGACGGCAGAAAATCCCTTTTCCCGGCGATTAATCATACACTTGTGGCGGTGTGGGGGGGCGGGTTCTAACCATTCCCCACTAATTGAGGCAAGAAGGTATGGCATGGGGCCGTACCCACCGGGAGAAGGGCCCAAGGGAGGGAAATTTGAACGAAATACCGTTCGGTGACGATGAATTGCTGCTTCACAGTCAGCGCCGATTGCTGGGATGGTCACTTCACTTTGCTGGTGATCGTGTGGTCTACATATAATTAGAGCACGTATGTTGATGATCGTTTGGTGCTCACGATGCTCCTGTGTTTGTGTGTTTGGTTCACGGTTTTCCACTTTGCGCCTCATGCAATCTGCGATCCATCCGAGGGCGGTTAGTACCGTAACCAAATCGTCACCGTCCATCAAACAACGGTGCCAACAACGTTGGCTTCTAGGACCCTCGGACGCTTGATCATCGAGTTGTTTAGGCCGCCTTCCTCATGGTATCGACTTGAGAAGATGAGGATGATTGGGGTTGTGAGGATCCTTCACTTTTGCTCTGATTACTCAGCGATCGGAATCTCGCTTTCCGCAAAACGGCGGTGGATCGATCGAGGTGCAGTGTTTACATTTTTGCGCCGAAAGCGGCAGGGAAAATCATCACACGAAGCTCAGGAGGATGCATTTCTAAAATGATCAGCAAGGAACAAGCAGTACGCAGTAGACACCCCCTCGATGGAGCTTCCGTGCAGAAAATATGTGAATACCTCAACAGCGGCATCCACTTCTCGGTCATAAATCAATCCGAGGCCGTAGTAACACCTTGTACTTGCCACATCAGACCTTACTTCACTCGAATACTGTCGGTAAAGTGTGACATCTGGATAGGAACATTTTAAAATTCAAATTTCTGGTTTTAAGTCTCAAATCTAAATAGGCCAGGGGTTTTTGGAAGCCGCGACCGACGACGCGAACACCCTAACCTACAAAAAAAAAAAAAATACGACCATGAAACCCCGTCGGCCAAACAAGAAACCAGCAAGCCGTATCGGTTCGCGCCGTTTGCGGTTAGTGGTGGTGGCGCCGGTGCCAACAACCCCACCGAAGGTTAAAGAAAATTGTCCTACGAAAACGATCTTTTCCCGTGTGTTCACTCTTTTTCGGTGGTGACCCATTTCTCCCTGGGACGGGGCTAGACCATTCGCAGGTACAACGGGATATGCGTGCGTGTCTGTGTGTTGATAAGTGTTTTTTGGGGACGAATTTCCCGCTTTTCGTTTCGGGTGTGTTTTTGAGCAGCAGCGACAGGGGATTGGTAGTGATTTGTGGGAGTTTTGTACCAAATAAAGGGTTAAAAGTGGGTTCGGAAGGTTGCGTACTTACTTTTTGATCCAGCCAAGTAATCCCATCTTTCAACGATCGACGACGACGGAAGGACGGATTGCAGCACAGCTCAATGGTTCGCGTTCCTAGAGTTTAACACGTTCGCGGCACTCGCGAAGGTCACAAAGATTCACCGTGGGCTCCACCAAAACAGGGTGGAATCGCGGCTTAAAACACTTCTTTCACAATTTTTTTGAAAATTCTTATCTAAAATATTCGCGTCAGCTCTTCAATTTTCGCGCGTCTTCTGTCAACTGCTGGCTTTGCGGTGGAAAGGTAACTTTGATTAAGATTCGAAAAGAAAGTTCATCGATTGGCCTACTCGATTGCGATCCAACTAGGCATCCTCGCTCACATCTCAGTGTTTGCTACGTAATGTCCTTCGGCAGCAGCAGCACCAACACATTGCGAACAGAAACCCCTACAATAACCAGATTCACTCCGTATCTCCAGCGCCGCCTCTCCCTATCTGTGTGTTACTTTTGGCACATTCTCGACCACTCCGCGTTCAACACCAAGCCTCTCCAGGGCCCCGGGGGTGAAGATGTCAAAAGTGGACAACCACATTTCACGAAGCCCTTTCCGTGTCCGTCGGAGGTCTGTAATTATGAGATAATCAACCACTCGGTGTTGAAATGAAAGCATGCAGAGTGGCGGGCTGCCGATGCGGGCCGATGTCACCGAATAATAAACGGGAAAGATGGAACTGGTCCTCCGCCATGACTCCACGATAAGATACTGCAGAGGAATGCACGCACATCTTTACATGCCGAAACGACAGCATGTTTTTGCACATCTACATAAAGAGTTCTCCACTCCTAGGCCCACCGGATATTGGATAATTACGGAGCATTTTACCAACTTTTGTTTTTAGGTTATGCGCGGTGATGGTGCTGCTGGTGCCTCCATCAGTCAACGGGGCCGCAGCGCAAGAAATCAAGAGATCGCGAGATCCGGAACACCCCGGCACCGCTTTCGATTTCGGTGCTTGCGATGGCGCGCCCTAAAACACCATCCATTTCGGGGGGCCGCCCCGTTCGGATGTAGTTTAAAAAGTGAATCCATAATTGGTTCAAAACGCACTTCCTCCTGAGCCACTTCCACCTACAGCGACGTCGCCGTCGTCGTCGTCGTTGAGGTGATCGAAGGTGGAGGTAGGATTATTGTGGATTGGTGGTTGCTCCCCGCGGCGTGGGAAGAAGAGGGGGAATTGGGCGGAAAACACCATCATCATCATCTCATCAATCACAACGCGGCCGCAAACACATCCACACATGGTGAGGGTGCGCGTTGGGCCCCAAAAATTGCTCCCCATTCGCGACCATTCCGTCGAAAATCGAAAGGAAATGAACTGCCACCAAACCCACCATCATCAATGGGCGACGGACGGCATGGAATTCACTTTTCTTTGCCCACCCACCCGGCCACCCATCCGGCCGGCCGGTGTTGGAGGAAATTGTTGGAAAAACGGAGAAAAACTTCGCTAATGGAAAGGCAAATCGGTCGGGTATCGGGTGGGTCACGCGTTACGCGGCGTTCCAATTGTGTTCGATCACCACCGGAAAATGGTCGGAATTGGATGCTGGATTTGGTTGTTTTTTTTTTTTTGCACACACGAAAGAAAAAAAAAACCTCGGTGGCTCCCGACCTCACCACTATAGGCCGCTCGTCAGATTGAATAATGGCCACCACTAAGATCGAGCGCAGCCTCTTGTCTGTTCAGTAATAGTTGGTTTCAGCGTGTGTGCGTCGCGTGCGTATGCTGATGACGAAGAACAGCAGAACGATGACACCACGGGCCACCGAATTGGTGCTAATCAATCTCGTCTGGATATCAGTTAACCAGCTCACCGATGGCGCTGCAAACAAACGTGAGAACTACGGAAGCACGGAACTATAGCACCAGGAATCTCAACACTGGATCAACACTCTTTTTTGGGAATTTCCGCAACAACTCAAAGTAACGCGCGATGATCGCTCGTGGCCGTAAAACTCGCGCATCTACCTGAAGAGTCCTTGATCGATAAATTATCACATACACAATCGCGCATTTTACACCCACGCACGCACACTCACTTGTAGGCGGATAGCACCTTGCGCAATGCAAAAGGACGATAACCGAACAGGTCAGCAACACCAGCATCAGCAGCAGCAGACGGATGGACTCGGACGCAGGTTGGCTGGCTGGCTCGAGACACCTCGCGCACACCGCGGTACCATCCGCTGGGAACAGCTGTCGGACGGAAAATGGCCGGACCACGGACCGCGGACCAGCTGGATGCGCGCTGCCGCCGATCTCTCGAGCACCTCGCGTACGATCGGCTTTCCACCACTCCGTCCACGTCCTCGGCGCGAACGAAACAGAGCGATCCACCTGTTTGTGTTACTCTTTCGCGCGTTTGTCTGGGAGGTGTACAGAGAGAAAGAGAGAGAGAGAGAGAAACAGAGAGAAAGAGAGTACCGTTGCGAGGCAACGATCCAAAACCAAAGCATTCTACATACACATCGTCCGCCATGTGTGAGGCGCCACTTTGGCTCGAACAAATGGTAGCCCACGGCGATACCCCGACTGGGATCTAATGTGTCGTAGAATTGACAGCGTGCCCGTGTGATCGTATCACACCAAAGACACGATCAAGAACGAATCTGGTAGTAATTTGCGAATTATTGTGATTCCTTCCCTCCTGCCGTTAGCTGCTACCGTTTGGCTGCAGCTGCTCGGTGTGGGATCACTTTTGCTTTTTCTCACAAAAAAAAAACCAAGGGCACCTCCTGAGGACCCTGTGGTGGTGCAGCTTCGCTATCGAATTACAAACCTTCTTCTCACGATCATTTTACGGCAGGCGGGCGCCCAGCGCTCGGACGCACGGCCACACCATTCCATTCGTCCATTCCAGCTCGACGATGATTCGTAAGAATGTTTCCAGCTGCTTGAGTTCTGCGCTTAAGAGCAATGCCGGTACGCCGTCGCCCGTAAGAGAAGATGGACCTCGGGTTCGGTGCGGTTCAAGTGGTTAATGGAAGAGTAAAAATTAGGAAATGAAGTCCAATAAAAGGGGGGGGGGGGGGCGGGGAGGTTGAACTCTTCTCTCCGGATTTTTCTAGTTGAGCAAGACAAACACTTAATCCGTTCCGTTAACGACACGTTTGGCGATCCCGAGTTTTATTTTTATTAATTACCTGAACATAAACTTCGTCCCAAATCAGTTAGATCAATTCAATCGGAATACATTTCATTATTCCCCAGGTTGAGTGATTGGGGCACTGATAGCGAAGCCCAAAAGTAGAACGTGAAGACCTCGCCCAGATCGTATCGGTGGGGCTTCGGTGGAAAACACTGCCACGGGAGCGTGATCCGGCATTTTTTTCTTCAATCACTGGCTCGCCCCTTGTCACCGTAGCTCTGTTATGTGATTATGCGCCACAGAGTGATATCTCTGATTGTGCATCTGGATCTGTTGATGGAGAGTGTGGCTTTTAATTGCCGTTGCCGGGGTGGCGGTGGCTGGGAAGCGAAAAGGAAAACGGTCCTCCACTGGTAAGTTGAGACCGAAGGAAAAAAGATGTTCTCACTCAGAACCCCCGGCGGGGCACCGCACGCAGCAGAATGTTTGCGGGCTACTCATCATCATCGGCATCATCAACATTACTTCATTGCATGTTCATCGCCTTGCTTATGAGATGTATACACACGTTGTTCGTTGTGGAACCGGAACGGAGGCAACATCAAGGGAAAAACGACGAATAAACCGGTGCATCACCGCGGGTTGGTCACACCGTTAGCACCGGTGGTGTGTTGTGTTTGTTGCGTTCCAGTTCTCGGTGCATGCCACTAGCATAATGTTAATTAATGGAAGACAATAAGATCTCCAGTCGTATTAGCATGGCGCAGAGTGAGCATGGAATGTGTGTCACGAGTGTTCTTCCGCAGCATGTACGTAACATTCCGCGGGTGGTGTTGCTGACATTTTTTGTTGCTAATTTAAAGTCTAGATCTGACCCGTCTAGCCTGAATGCTTTATGTAGATTCTTAAATAGGATGTTATGTTTGAATCTATGGCCGTTCTCGATGCTGCAACCCGAGGAACTTCTTTATCTATTTTATTCGTCGTAAAATAAATAGCTATGCTGTCCACCGCTAGTGAAGCTCCTAATTTCATCCTGCGTCATTCCCTCTGCTCCCGTTTGCTGCGTGCCTGTTCTGTTTTGGTGGATAATTTTCACCAAACACGTGGAAAACTGATTTCAAAAATTAAACTAGCGAGATTTTTAAACTCTAGATTTCATGCAAGTTTTTGCACACAATTTTGCCCGCGTATCTGTCAACGGTCGAATTTCAATCGGTCGAAAATTCAAACGGTCGAAATCGGTCGAAATCGCAGGCAAAAAGTATTTAGGTAGCAGGTGAAGTCATCAAAACTAATTCCTGCATGTAAAAGACGCAATATCTATCCAAAATCATGAGAAAACTTTGGAAAACCAGCGGAAAATCATCGTTTAAAGGCTGCTGGAATTTCAATCCGGGCTGGTAAACGATTTGACATCCCTCTTTACGTTTACGTTTCGTGTGGACCAGCCTTAAGGTCTTGTGTTTTTCTTGCGATTTTCCTCAGCTTTTAGCCGAAGTATTATTTTTTTAATTTCCCGATTTCCCGACTTCCTTAAAGATTCGATAGTCATCACTGCCATGAGTACGAGTGATAAAAAATCGGTAACTATTCCCTCGATTTGTTGTAGCAGCTTTGGTGGTAACATTTTCTCCACGGATTTCAGCCAACGGCGGCGAGCGGAACAGATGATATCCTGGAACCGAGCACCGTTTCGATGGTGGCCTCCTCGAGCCGGGACGATATCTGGGACGATACGATCATCATCAAAAAGTACGACGCTTCGCTGGCCCTGATCAAGGAGGAAGTAGCGAAGCGGCTAGCGATGAAGACGAACCGGAAAGTGATTCACGAGTCCGCGCTGACCGCGGCCGGCAGCCGGAAAACCCCGAAAAAGGAAACCGACGAATCGATGGTAGATGGTGGCAGCGGAGGCGGCGTTGGTGGTGCGGTTTCGCCGGGTCAGGACGAACGGAGTGCCATGGAGGTATCGGAGCAGGAACTGGTGAATGGTGGGCGCGCAGAAACGTTCGAAATTGGAGATTATGTACGGGCCACGTACGACGACGGGATCGATTATGAGGCCAAAATAATCGGATTCGGTACGCACGGAGATTGCCTGATACGGTACGTGGGCTACAACAACGAACAAACGGTACTGCTGGAGGAACTGGTGCCCTCGTGGGGTCGTAAAGCGCGAAGACAGCAACGTGCGGAAGCGGCCGAAGCGGAAGCAGCCGCCGCCGATTCCCAGCTCGATGGCAGTGACGATGAGCAGCAACGGTTCACGAAGCAGGCCAGCAAGATCGAACTGAACTTCGGGCCACACTTTAGCCGGCCACAGGTGGGTCATGCTGGCGCTGGAAGGGCAGGAATCGGTCGATACGGAATGAGCGGAGGTATACCGGGTGGCTCGACAGCGTACATGATCCCGCCGCCGCCACCCATGCCACCGATGCTGGAGGATGCAGATGATGTGGAGTCCGAGAATCTTTCCGCCATGCTTATGTCCTGGTACATGAGCGGGTACTATACGGGGCTTTATCATGGCCAGCGGATGTCCCAGCAGCAACAGCAACAACAGCAAACACAACATCAGAAGCGAGCCAGACAATCGTAATAGCTGTCGCTCGGATTGTGCCCTAGATTTAAGGAAACTATTTTACGCAAAGCATCATCGGATCACTCATGGGGTCACCAGTGGATCTAAAGTATTTGGTTAACTCATTGCAAAGATAGCCAAACGGAGCTGGAAGGTGATGGAAGGTGGTTCACGTTCTCGATGGAGCTCGGTGGCTGTTGCTGGGCCACAAACGCTCGCTGTTGATATCTATAAGCTTATCTTAAAATAGTTTGCATGGTTCATGATTTGATTTTCGATGATAATATAATAATGATCAAAGAAATCTCTGCTGCTATTCACAGTTTAATTAGAATAAATTCCTTCCTCCTGTTTCAGTTTCGATTGAAATTCGGCGTCAAACAGTCAACTGCGGTCTGTTTCCAAGGACACCAGGCATTTATTTGTGCTTCGAGCGAGCGAATTGTTCCTCAGTCAATTAGCTGTGTACCGTAACGCTGGCTCCAGTCACGGTGTTTCTGTGCCAATTCCGCACACCCGGGCCGCAGCTGTTCGAATGCTCTCCGTAGCATCGGGAACTGTAGGGCATCTGGATCGATTTTGGCGCATTTGCTCGTCTCACCCATCTTCTCCCTCAACAGCATCATCGAGGCTTCCTTGCAGGCTAACCGTACCTCGTCACCGGTCCAGTTCTCCGAGAGCGAAACGATCTGCTGCATCTCCTGTTCTGTCCACGATCGAACGGCCGGAAGTAGATGCTCGATCAACTCCTTGCGTCCATCGGCCGTTGGTAGATCGACGAGTATCTTACGCTCGAAGCGTCGCAGAAATGCTGGATCAATTTCCCACGGCAGGTTGGTGCTGGCCAGAAGAAAGACACGCTCCCTTTCACCCCCATTCCCCGCTCCTGTTGAGGGACCATTGCCATCGCCTCCCTCGAGCCCATCGATGAGTGCGAGAAACTCATTCTTGAATCGTTTCGATGCCTCATGCTCACGGATCGTGTCACGGCGCGATGCCAAACTGTCGAACTCATCGATGAAGATGATGGACGGTGCGTAGAACTTGGCCACCTCGTACAGCACCCGGATAAGCTTCTCCGATTCGCCGCGCCACTTCGAAATCAGTGTGCTGGCGCTGGTGCTGAAAAAGGTGACTGATTCACGCGTCTCGGAGCAGAGTGTACGAGCGAGAAGGGTTTTACCGGTGCCGGGGGCACCGTGCAGCAGCACACAGCGCCATGGTTGCGCGAGGCCTACGAACAGTTCCGGATGCTCCAGCGGGGCAATGACACTCTCTTTCAGCACCTGAATAGGCCCTTCGAGGCCTTTAACTTGGTGCCAGCGTTGGCGCAGGTCCTTTCGGATTAGATCGCGGCAAACTTCTTCGGCCAGATCCTTCCACTCGCTGGTGAAATGGTCTTGGAGCCGTACCAGAAGCTTCGGATTGGCTGCCGGCACTAGAGGACCTTCTGATACGGGTCCAACCTGCTCAGAAACCATACCGGCTGTGATCCGAAGTGATGGAAGTTCCTCACCTGCTCCCAGTGCTAGGAGAGATTCCTTGCCCTCGGACTTTCCACCATTTGCAGGTGGTTTACGACGAGCACCGGAGTACTTTCGTTGAACAGCTCCAGCTCCAGGCGGCAGTAAACCCATCGTTTCGGTGCGCTTAACGATCCGTGGCTGTTTGCCAAACTTTAGCAGAAAATAGCTACAAAAGTCCTGGTAGATGGTATCCAGATCGATATTGTCGCACACCTCAAACTCAGAAGTTAGCTGCGTTTCGTCGACCAGTGCCTGGCGTGTTTGGTGCAGTCCCATGGTGGTAAGATAGTTGGCGACCAGGTACAGGATGTTACGGCGCCGCTCGTAGATACTGCGACGATCTTGCTGCGTAAACGGAAGAACACGTTAACAAATGCTTTCACTAAAACTATTCTCCCTGCGATACCTCAAACGACATGATGGTCTCTTGCTGAAGGGAGTTGGTAACGAGAATTTCTCTTCCGCTGCTAACAACTGACGCCCGGAACTAAACCTGGAATGTAATCGAAACGGCTCGATACCAATTGGGAGCCGTATCGGTTTCTATAACACCTCGCTGCCGGCATGGCTACCTTGTTTGCAGGCGCTTAGCAACGGTCGCTGTAACCGGCGTTCCCGCGTGTGCAGTGCGTAGGTCGCGTTTGGGCAAAGTAGGCGCCCACGTTTTAAGGTCATTAATCAGAATATCAAGGCGACGCGGATTTCGATTGCCAGCAGGATTTCAATATCGATTAAGCGACAAAGCGGCGACATTGAAGTTGGTAGCACCAAAAGAAATGCCCAAAGTGAAAACTAAATGCTACTATCCTTTTATGTTGGGTTATTAAACAGATAATAGTTTTTGATCATATAAAATTGAGAGGTTTTCCATTTTCTTACTATCTGTTTGTTTGCCAGATTGCCGCTAATAAGAATGCCGCACAGAAACTTTGTTGCAACGTGAAAAGACAACAGGAAGAATGATTGTTTTTTTACTTTGGAGAAATCATAATCAGGGTCTCCTGATATTTAGCGGTAACCTTACTAGAGCTTCTCCTATTTACTGCCATCCAATAACCCCAATGTCGTTGTAAAAGACTTCCCAGATACGGGTTGCGGAGTGTGGCAGCAATTACTAGTATCAGCAGTTGATAAGTGTTTGATATGCTCTGTACGCAACGTCTTCAGCGTATAAATGGTTGTAAACTATCCGACACATGTTAGTATCGATTTATTCAATGTACGAAACGGAACAATGCGACTGTTAAGTGTTCTATTGCGACTGTTGCTTGTCAGCTGCACAAGCACATTCGGTGCAACGCTACCACAACCATTCTCCATGGATTCATGGTTACTGAACGGACAGAATGCGCCTCCACCAACCATTGGCAATATCCCATTCAGTGCGGAAAACATCACGGAGGAGTTTTTCGTGACTTCAGTGGATCACTTCAACCATCAAAATCGAGACACCTGGAGCAACCGGTATCTGTCGCTGATAGATCACTTCGAACCGACGGGACCGATTTTGATTTTCCTCGCTGGTAGTAACCCGGTTAATGCGATGCTAATTGACGAGACAACACTCATCAACGAGATGGCTCGCGAGCTCGGTGGTGCCCTGTTTGCCTTCGAGACACGCTTCTATGGAGAGAGTCTACCGACAGCGTAAGTTCAGCATGTCAGTAGGATTATCGTGTTCCCGCTTTGCTTGCACGTTTTCCTTACCTTAGTGACTTGAGCGTCGAGAGTTTGCGGCTCCTAAGCACGGAACAAATCCTCGCGGATTTGGCGGACTTTGTGCTTCATCTGCGTCGCTCCGTGATTGGTAATCCATTCGCGCATGTCCTGGTAGCTGGTACAGGACTCGGTGGCGGATTAGCAACATGGTTCCGTGTACGCTACCCACACCTGTCTGATGCTGCGTGGTCATCCAGTGGCTATCAGAACGCGATCTACGATTTCCAGGAGTTTTCGCCCGGTTGGGCTGAGACGGCGATCCAACTCGGTGGACCGGAGTGTTACAATAGCATCTTCGTGGCGTTTCACGTGGCGCAGAACCTCATTGAGGCTGGATTCGAAAAGCTAATGTACGAAATGTTCAACATCTGCGAGCCAATCGACGCGGAGGATCGGCACGATGTGTCTTACTTTTTTAGCGTCCTAATGACCTCGATCGAGGTGTACACGCTGCGAAATGGAAAGTAAGTGTATTATCGCAGAACGTGTTCATGTTGGGGGGTTTAATTCTATATCCAGTGCTATCCTTTTTACAGCATTCAGGAATTTGAAAGGGTTTGCGGTTATATAACGGACGGTGGATTTGGTACACCACTGGAAGCACTCGCTGATTGGTTCAACAAGCGATTCGAGGAGGATTATGGTTGCATCATCGTAGATCTACACACGTACGCTGACCTCTTCCGGACGTCGGATCCGAACGATGAAGTGAATGCTTCCGGTGCTCGCCAGTTCCTCTACCAGCAGTGTACCGAGTATGGATGGTTTTTCACCACTGACTCCGATCGTCAACCGTTTGGTGAGCGTGTTCAGATGGAGCTGTACTACGAGATGTGTCGGCGCATATTTGGCGAGTGGATAACGACCGAGTCGATGTACCGTGGAGTGGTACGAACGAACGATCAATTCGGTGGTAGCTCGCCGGTCGTTCAGCAGGTACACTTCACAAACGGTGCCCTGGATCCTTGGCGTTATGCGAGTGTGCTTTCCCCCCTGAACTCGTACGCATTGGCCGACGTGATTCCTTGGCAGCTGGCTGGAGCCGATTTGAGGGCTACCTCCGTGGAAACCGATTCCCAGGAGTTATTAGAAGTGAAAGCTCGATTGAAGGAGCTCCTGGGGAGCTATCTGTTTCCGGTTAATCCTAGAAATTAAGTGACATCTGGATGAAACCCGAGTGATTGTTATTTTTTGATATTGTTTATTGCTTGCTGCTTAATAAATCAAATGCTTAACGCTTTTGGCTGCCCCTACACTTCCTGTTTGATTGGCTCAAAGTCCCCAAAAATCCACGAGTCAATAAGGTTTCTGGTACGCTCCTTGGCCGCAATCAGCTCCTCCGTATCATACTGGTAATCGATCGACTCCAGATCGGGTGACACGAACTTGTGCGGGATGAGCGTGGCCGGTGCCTTCGGGTTCAGATCTTCCACCAAGCTACCGACACGGTACGGATCGACTCCACCGTTGGTAAAATGTGCCCGTTCGATGGCAGGCTGCCGGCCACCAAACCGTGCATTCGTCGAGCGAATCTGCCGCATAATGACATCCTCGGTAAGCCACTCGCCGAAGGCACGCTGGCAAACTGCGACGAAGAACGATGTACCGATCTGGTTCCCAAACGGTTGCTCCTCGGAATGGGCCGTGGTCGGGAAGAAACCTTCCTCCGTACACTGCAGATACAGCCGCTGGCGATGTCCGGCCTGCAGATTGGCGGTATTAAAGTCCGTCTCGACGAACCTTTGCATGTAGCGATCGAAGTTCAGGTGAACGCACTGCTCGTACTGATGCTCCCGGGCGAACCAATCAATCAACGCATTCAGGCTGCTGTCCCGTTCCTCCTCCAGCTCGCCACACATCTCCTTGATCGAGTTTGTGTTGCGCAGATGCAGCATCTCGAACTCGATGTCATCGCGCAGACCGAGCAAGAATGCGGTCACGTCCAGTTCCGAATCGGTGTCCAGTGGGTCGCACAGGTGAAACTCTTCCGAAAGCAGATCACTGAAGCCAAGATTGGCCAAATTCTGTGCCACACGGAAACCGGTCCAGATCGTGCTGTAGCAAGCATCGCTACCGTACTCCCGGATGCTCTCACCGAGCGCCTCATTGTAGCCGGAGAAGGCGAAATCGGCCTCAATCGCGCCGCTAGACACCCAAACACCGTCCGCCAGATGTGGGTACTTCTGACGGAACCAGGTTGCCAGGGCACCACCATACCCGGTACCCATCAGTATCACCTTGCTATTCGGCTGCTTGAGGTAGGTAATCCACTCGGCCAGATCAGCCAACGCTTGGTCCGCATTGAGGAAGTCCATGTTTTCCGTCGAAGCATCCCTGGAATGCGAATGAGAGCACACCGTTAGAACATTCGGATCACTAGTAGAATGTATAGGGAATGCGGGGGCCCTTACTCAACGGGCAAACTGGAGCCGAAGTAGCGCAGCTCGTTGGCAAACAGATAAGCACCCTCCAAGTAGGCAATGTCGTGGAATAGTCCTTCCGTGAGATAGCGCGTCTGGACTGCCTGTGTTCCACCGACTATGATCAGCATTGGTCCGCGTGCGTACGCAAACTCATCGTTGATGTAGTATCGCATTTCGAACGTATCCTGGTTCCGGGGATTAAAGTGATCGACACGCGTTTCAAACCAGGCCTCACGCACGAACCTGGCCTGGCCACCGGTGCCATCGACATCCTGTGCACCATGTCCTAGCGTAGCTACTAGGGCCACAAGCACTGTCACGAGTACCAACTTCATTGCACACTACGACTAGAGACACTAGATCTTACTACCTCGGTTATGGTTGCCAATCAATCAATCACCTGACCAGTAGCTGGTGATCCCGTTTTTATACATTTTTTCCTGGCAGCTGATTAGCAACCCCTCGCGGGGGGGAACTGATATACCCCATTCGGCGATAATCCGGTAGCCATATCTTGGATTTCTTTTTTTTTAGTTCTTCCCAATCGCATATAACAGCGACGCAGTGGTAGCTGGAACTTCTCACGCCTGTTATTGGCGATAGGAAGTGCACCAGCTAGGCCATTAAGATCGCGTTCGCTAGCTTCAACACGCGTGTTCGTGAAAGTTCCGTTGACCATTAATCCGTCGACAGAGCGTAAGTTCCGGACCCCCTTATGCTGGCTAGGCCGCAGATAACTTGGACCATTATCGTCGCTTCAATCCGCTCGCCATTTAGGCTGTTTATCGGGGAATTAACTCAATTTACCGGCCTTTATCAGCGTCCCAGAGAGAGAGATTGCGCAATTGTTTAAAGCAGGAGTGATAACGGTCTACGTCTACGTTCGGTGCCAATAAACTCTGTGGCAGCACGACATTATTTACTTCACAGGCGATTGCTTCCTACTTATGAGATACGATTTGATTGAGAGTAGAATTGACCTTCAAACTCTCTCATTCAAGGCACGGTTGGTTAGGTTAGGTTAGGTTTAGGATTAACATTTTTTAATCAAGTCAAACTAAGTACTGTTTGCAAGATATAGAAAATTGATTATGATGTAGAAATGTGTATCTGTGCCTCTCCAATTAAAATAACGCTACCCCAGTCGCGCCGACCGGAAGAAAGATAAGCGTCAATCGACCCTGATAAACGATGGTATTAAACCAATGCAGACGCTGTCTGGATTTCGCCCAAAGTACCCTAGCAGTGGATTTGTCTGGAATTGTCACAATCACTCTCATTCAATGTCCTCCATGTTCCTGGACATCTTCTTTGATCAACTGACCGCTTGGGACGCCGCAGGGCAATAAAAAATTATGACCCCCAATCCAGCTAGGAGATAGCCAATTCCATTGACCGCTCGATATAAATTCCGACACTTCCGACTGGCGGTGGGTTCCGACAAACGTTAAATACCGGCTCGCCACGCTAGCAGCCGGCAGTAGTTGTGAAAATGAAGGTCTCGAAGGTTTTCAGTCCAGCAGTGTTGCTGGTGACACTAATCGTCTGTGGAGCTAGTGGTCGGAATGCTCCAGGGTCGCTCGACTCAAAGAACGTACGCCTTCTGAAGGATCTGCAACGGCATCTAGCGCAGCCAGTCATACCGGACACGTACCAGGGATCGGCGGGTAATCCGCGGTTAACCGGAGCCCGTTTCCGCACTCGAGTTGATCATTTCGATCCTCAGAATCGGGATACGTTCGAGTTTAGTTATTTTTCCAACGATGAGCTTTACGAGCCCGGTGGACCGATCTACATCTTTGTCGGTGGCAATTTCCAACTGACGACGTATTACATCGAGCACGGGCTACTGTACGATACGGCAGCCCGCGACCATGCCTGGCTGTTCACCAACGAGCACCGATACTACGGTACCAGCACGCCTGTTCAGTGAGTAGCGAATGACGAGCCAGCTGATGAGCTACACGACTAATGCTCCTGTTTCTCTCGTGTCTGTAGAGACTATTCGACGGAAAACTTGCGCTTCCTGCACACCGAGCAGGCGTTGACGGATCTGATCGAATGGATCGATCATCTGCGCAACGAGGTCGTTGGTGATCCGAACGCGAAAGTCATCCTGATGGGTGTGGGTTACGCCGGAGCGCTAGCAACCTGGGCCCGTCAGCGCTTCCCGAACATTGTGGACGGTGCGTGGGGTTCCGGGGCCACCGTGTTGGCCAGTTTCGATTTCCAGGAGCATGCGAACGATGTCGGATCCATCATTCGCCGGTTCGGTGGTGATGAGTGCTACAACACGCTGTGGGTTGCGTTCCGCACGGCACAGAATCTGATCGACAGTGAACGGGATGAGACGGTTACAACGCTGCTCAACACCTGCGAACCGATCGACTCCAGTAATCTGCTCGACGTGGAAACACTCTTCTACCATCTGAAGCTGGCCATACAGGAGGCCGTGTTCCAGGGTTATAACACGACCCGGATCGAGCAACTGTGCGGCAGTTTGATCAACTCGAGCGAACCGACGGCGCTCAGTGCGTTGGCCACTTGGCTCGATGTCTACTACGCCAATCTACCCTGCAATCCGTTCGATTTCGATGCCAATATGGAGGCGGCGCTGGTGCTGAATCCGGGTGCACCGGAGAACGTGATACTTGGCCTACGCCAAACGCAGTACCAGGCGTGTACGGAGTTTGGCTGGTTCCGGACGACCGACGATGATGACCAACCGTTCGGAAGCCGCGTCACAATGCACTTCTTCCTCGAGGCATGCCGAGCCCTGTTCGGTGGCTGGGTAACCGATGCCGTCATCTACGATGGCGTTCGCTTGACGAACATACACTACGGCGGCCAGGATCCACGCTCGACCAACGTGCTGTTCACTAACAGCGAGCTCGACCCGAACCGCCTAGTGTCCATCACGAGCTACATCAACCCGCTGAGTTATGCTTACGTCGTGCCGAACGAGTTCATCTCGTCGGAAATCTATTCCATCGACGAACAGGACTCGCAGGAGCTGGTCACGGTCAAGCGCAGTATTCAACAGTACTTTACGCTGTGGTTGGGTGGTGGTGTGACTCCCGTGTAGGGTGGCTCGTTGCGGAACAAATGTAAAAATCGCAATAAACACTTACACAGACGCAGAAGATCGACCGAAGTTTTGCTTCTACTGATACACCGCTGAGACGCCGCTCCGTTAACCCACTGGGGATGTTTTAGTTTCGGGGACATGGGGTCATGATAGGGAGTAGCGATAGCGGCCAGCGTTTGGCTCATGATCGCCGCTCTCTAGCTGATTTCAGTGTTTGTCGCGAGCATTGCGTATGGACAGATGTGTACTCTGCGAGTTGTTCGCAGCATCGTCGACTCTTATCAGTTTTTCGTTGAGCCAAACGTTCATATGAACATCGTTATTTGAACAGTGAGGATCATATTTAGCATCATTTTGATACCCCTTTCGGCATCATGGCAGCCAGCGCTAGGTAAGTAAATTTGCATTACGTTTGTACTTGTCTTACTAGGTCTAACACCTGGTCTCTCTATGCAGCGCTTCCTTGCTCCTGATTTCCGTTCTTCTGATTCCGCTTACCTCCGGTGTCCATGTGTACGATTGCGAACCGGGCACGGAACCAACCCTGTGCATCGTCAACAACCTGGTGTACACTACGGGCCAGGATCCACTGCCGCAACTGAATCGATCGGACACTGTGAATCGTATTCAGCTGACCTACGAACGCTTTTACTATACACGGAAGCCCATGGTAAGCGTGTACGATGCGGTGCTTCATGAGACTGTACTGCGTAGTCCACCGAACGTTGCTGTGATCAACTGCCATCTGCAGACGCTGGTGATGCCGCGTGAGCTCGAAGTCGGAGATTTTTTAAACAACGTTATCAAAGTGGTTGAAACAAATCCAGCGCAATCATACAATATACGTTATCTGGACCTCTCGCACAATAGTTTGGAGGATTTAAGGAATCTGTCCGTACTAGTGAACCTGCAGACACTGAAGCTTGACGGTAATCAAATTGCCGAGATCACGGCGGAAACGTTTGTTAAAATGAGCAACCTTTCGATACTGACCCTGGGCTACAACCAAATTGTAAAGATCGATCTGAAGGTGCTACCAAAAAGCTTAACCACGCTCTCACTGATAAGAAACGAGCTAACGGAGATCGATTTCGCGTCCGTTTCCTTTACCAACATGCGTGAGGTGAATTTTGAGAGCAACAAATTGAAAACCCTTGATGTGGCCAGCATGATGAGAGCATGTCCCGCGTTGCAACTACTTCCGATCGAGTACAATCCAATACCGAGGGATGAAGCACAACGTATTATCACGGAACTAGATCGACACAATGTGACTTACTATATCAATGGTGATAAGACCAGTGATTCTGATACCTCCTGCGACTCAGACGAGTATGAGATCGATGGTGTTTGTTTCAATACATCGGTGCTGGGCTCAAGAACCTTCTTGAAAGCGATCGTGCTCATCCTCGTCGGCATAGTGCTATTCGGTGTGTTTGGGTTGAGCGCACGATGGATATGGCACGAGATGAGGTATTGATGAGGTGGTATCTAACCCTTACAAAATGTTTTGGAATTGCAGTAACTCTATACTGAATGCACTAACAACTAATGGAAAGGAACCACCATTACCCTACCATTTTGCAAGGCTTTCTGGCGACACAGATTCAAAAGGATTAACGTTACTGTTTCGATAAAAAGGTGTTAAATTGCTGTGAAATGCTTATTAAAATGCAATAATGGGTGTCCTGGAATGTGTGGAAATTCATATGATATGTTACTTTAAGAAGCATAAAATGGTTTTCTACTTATTGTCAATCTCATTTGACAAAATTGACAAAGAAAAGAGTTTTCAAAGAGATCTAGACAGCTGAGCATCACTACATGATCTGAATATTGCATAGTAGCTTTTATTTATTCATTTGGCATCTGTGAGTATTTAAATCAAATGTCTTCCTTTTACTGAGGAAATTTACTGAAAATCCTGAAAGTGCCCATCCAAAATCGCTGGATATTTGCTACGGAGCGGAAGCTGATCACATAATGCCATTGAAAACTGTTCTTAAATAGAGAAAAGCTATAATTGAACGATCTACATTCACTTAACGTTTACTGGACTCATAGCGCCTCAACCAACATTAATCTTTTCCGAAATCTGTTGGAGTTACAATCAGGACTCGGAAGCCATGATTAAGCCCAATATTCTATATTACTTCAGGCGGTGGTTGGGTGATGGAGTGACTACCTTGTAGAATGGTTTAATGCTCAGAGGTGATGGACACCAAAATAAAGACCAATACAGATGCAAAATGTCTATATAATCTACGCTTTTTCGATTACCAGACACCGCTTCATTAACCAAATGGGAATGTCTTTGTTTGAGTTTGCTTCAGATGAAATAATAACGATAGGAACCAGCGATAGCGGCCAGACCTTGGTCATGATCGATGCTCTCGACCTGCTTTGAATATACTTGTCGTAAGCATTGCGTATGCAGAAATGTATGACCATTGTCTTATTCGTTGCATGGCCGATTGACTCTTATCAGTGTTTCGTTGAGCCAACCGTTCATATGACCATCGTCCTTTGACCAGTGAGGATCATATTTAGCATCATTGCACCATGGCAGCCAGCGCTAGGTAAATAAATTTGCATTACGTTTGTACTTGTCTTACTAGGTCTAACACCTGCTCTCTCTATGCAGCGATTCCTATCTCCTGTTCTGCGTTCTCCTGATTCCGCTTACCTCCGGTGTCCATGTGTACGATTGCGAACCGGGCACGGAACCAACCCTATGCATCGTCCACAACCTAGCATACACTCCAGGACAGGATCCGTTGCCGCAACTGAATCGATCGGACACTGTGAATCGTATTCAGCTGAACTACGAACGCTATTACTATCGACGGAAGGCCCTGGTAAGCGTGTACGATGCGGTGCTACATAAAACAGTACTCGGTAGTCCACCAAACACCGTTGTTATCAACTGTGATCTGCACACACTGGTAATGCCGCGTGACCTTGAAGTGGGCGACTTCTTAAACAACGTTATCAAAGTGGTGGAAACAGATCCAGCGCAAACGTACAATATACGCTATCTCGACCTTTCGCACAATATTTTGAGGGATTTGAAGAACCTGTCCGTACTAGTGAACCTGCAGACACTGAAGCTGGAGCGCAATGAAATTGTGGAGATTAAGCCAGAAACGTTTGCTAAGATGAACAATCTCTCGATACTGACTCTTGGAGTTAATCATATTGTAATGATTGATCTGAAGGTGCTGCCAAAAAGCTTAGCCTCGCTCTCCCTGAAACGAAACAGTCTGTCGGAGATCAATTTCGCGTCCGTTTCCTTCACCAACATGCGTGAGATGTATCTTGAGAGCAATCGCCTGACAGAGCTAGATGTGGCTGCCATGTTGCGAGCATGTCCTGTGCTGCAACTACTGCTGATCGAGCACAATCCAATGCCGAGGGATGAAGCACAACGAATTATCATGGAACTAGATGGACACAATGTGACCTATTACATCAATATTGGCAAGGCCAATGATTCGGATAGCTCCTGCGACTCGAACGAGTATCAGAACGATCGAGTTTGTTTCAGCACGTCGGTCCTGGGCTCAAGAACCTTCTTGAAAGCGATCGTGCTCATCATCGTTAGCATAGTACTATGCGGTGTGTTTGGGTTGAGCGCACGCTGGATATGGTACCAGATGCGGTATTAATGAGGCAGCATGTAACCCTTACATGCATTCGCAATACGTGTTTTTTAACATATAAAATGACAGAAGAGCCGTATGATTGTCGCAATACGTGTTATGTAGTTTGATTCTTCGAATAAATATATTTTAAACGCTTTCGAAATGCTTTAATTAAACACTGAAAGCAATAACTACCAATGGAAAGCAGCGTCATCGTGCTGCATTGCATTATTAATAAAATTCTGACGACAGTTTCGAAGGTATACAAATGACTTTTTTGATTAAGAAAAAGTGTTCAGTTGCTGTGAAAAATTTCCAGATTAGCCCCAGATTAGAATAGTTTCGAATCTCGGAAACAGAGCATACAATAATCCAAATAATCAGTCCAAGCTATTCCTGGTTACTGAAAAGGAATGTTCGAACGACCTAGAATCACTCATCGTAGTCTAGAGAATAGCATCTCAATCAACACTCCTTTTCTCGACAATCTATAGGACTTTCGAGCATGATTCGAACGAACTGGCCACGAATCATGGCTTCAATATTATGCTATAGAATACCCAGCTAAGGTGGAAATAAAAAAAAAATTCAATACAGACGTAGAAAAACGATAGAAGCTTTGCTTTTACTGTTACAAGTCCCCGATCCATTAACCCATTAAAACTGTCTTGTTTTGAATTTGCTTCAGATGTGTTTCATAACGATGATAGAAACTAGCAATAGTGGGCTGAGCGCGCTCATGATCGCCGCTCTCGAGCTGATTTAAACGATTTCCGCGAACGTCCAACACGCAGAGCTGTGTAACCTTCAAACAAGTTCTTTCCATCGTCAGTTGAGTCTTATCAGTATTTTGTTGAGCAAACCGCGCAGATGAACATCATCATTTGACTAGTGAGGATCATAGTTAGCACATTTGCATCATGGCATACAGTTTTAGGTAAATTAATTGTATCATCCCTTCATTTATTTTATTTGGAATGACACCTGACATTTCTATGCAGCGCATCATTATCCTTGCTCTGCGTTCTTCTGATTCCGATTGTTTCTGGTGGCCATGTGTATCAGTGCTCACCGGGCACTGAACCGAACCTGTGCATCGTTAACAGTCTAGCATACACTCCGGGCCAGGTTCCGTTACCCCAAGTGAATCGATCGGAAACAGTGAACCGTATCCTTCTGCGCTGCAGCCGTTATTACTACTATACTGCTTGGTATTCCCTTTTCGGAAAAGACCGGTTGAGTGTGTACGATGCGGTGCTACACAGCAACGTGCTCCGTAGTCCGCGCTCCACCACTGTGATCAACTGCCATATGCGCACTCTAGTGATGCCACCTGACCTCGAAGTCGGAAACTTCTTTAATAATATTGTCAGTGTGGTGGAAACGGATCCGGCGCAATCATACAACATACGCTATCTGGACCTCTCGCACAACAGTTTGGAGGATTTAAGGAATCTATCGGTACTAATGAACCTTCAAACACTGAAGCTGGAGGGCAATGAAATAGTCGAGATTAAGCCCGAAACGTTCGCTAAGATGAACAACCTTTCGGTACTAAGCGTTGGATATAACCGTATTAAGAAGATTGACCTGAAGATGCTACCAAAAAGCTTAACCACGCTCTCACTGATAAGAAATAGTCTGACGGAGATCGATTTCGCGTCCGTTTCCTTCCCCGCGATGCGTGAGGTGAATCTTGAGAGCAATCGATTGAAAGCCCTTGATGTGACCAGTGTGATGCGAGCATGTCCTGTGCTGCAACTACTGCTGATCGAGCACAATCCAATGCCGAGGGGTGAAGCACATCGAACGGTAAAGGAACTGATTCGACATAATGTGACCTATTACAACGAGGGCGACAAGACCAGTGGTTCGGATAGCTCCTGCGACTCAAATGACTACGAAATCGATCGAGCGTGTTTCTTCGAGTTGAAGACCGAGGGCTCAGGCTCCTTCTTGAAAGCGTTCGTGCTCATTCTCTTGAGTCTATTCTTGTTCGGTGTGTTTGGGTTGAGCGCACGCTGGATATGGTATGAGATGCGGTATTGATGAGACATCAACAAACCCTTTCTGAATGCTTTGGAATTGAATTTAACGGAATACTAAAAACACCAACTAGCAATAGAAAGCATCGTCATCATGCTATTCCATATTAAATTAATTTCGGACGACACAGCTTCAACAGGATAACGATTATTTTTGTCATGCAAAAAGTTTTCATGACCTGTGCAATATTTGTTGAAGTGTAATAGTTGTTGTCCTCGATTTTATAGAAATGCATATGATTGCTTCAAATGTGTTTCATAACGCTGATAGAAACTAGCAATAGTGGGCTGAGCTAGCTCATGATCGCCACTCCCGAGCTGATTTAAACGATTTCCGCGAACGTCCAACACGCAGAGCTGTGTAACCTTCAAACAAGTCCGTTTCATCGTCAGTTGAGTCTTATCAGTATTTTGTTTAGCAAACCGCTCAGATGAACATCATCATTTGACTAGTGAGGATCATAGTTAGCACATTTGCATCATGGCATACAGTTTTAGGTAAATTAATTGTATTACGCCTCCATTTATTTTACTTCACCTGATGATTGTCCTCTCTATACAGCGCGTCATTGCTCCTGTTCGGCGTGCTGTTGAATCCGATTGTTTCTGCTGTTCAAGTGTTCCAGTGCTCACCGGGCACTGAACCGAACCTGTGCATCGTTAACAGTCTGGTGTACACTCCGGGCCAGGTTCCGTTACCCCAAGTGAATCGATCGGATACTGTGGATCATATCCACCTGCGCTGCAGCCGTTATTACTACTACACTCCTTGGTATTACCTTTCCGGAAAAGACTTGCTGAAAGTGTACGATGCGGTGCTACACAGCAACGTGCTCCGTAGTCCGCGCTCCACCACTGTGATCAACTGCCATATGCGCACTCTAGTGATGCCACCTGACCTCGAAGTCGGAAACTTCTTTAATAATATTGTCAGTGTGGTGGAAACGGATCCGGCGCAATCATACAACATACGCTATCTGGACCTCTCGCACAACCATTTAGAAGATTTGAAGAACCTGTCTGTTCTAGTGAACCTTCAAACACTGAAGCTGGAGGGCAATGAAATATTCGAGATTAAGCCCGAAACGTTTGCTAAGATGAACAACCTCTCGGTACTGATCCTTGGATACAACCACATTGTAAAGATCGATCTGAAGGTGCTACCAAAAAGCTTAACCACGCTCTCACTGATAAGAAACGAGCTAACGGAGATCGATTTCGCGTCTGTTTCCTTCCCCGCGTTGCGTGAGGTGAATCTTGAGAGCAATCGATTGAAAGCCCTTGATGTGGCCAGTGTGATGCGAGCATGTCCCGCGCTGCAACTACTTCCGATCGAGTACAATCCCATGCCGAGGGGTGAAGCACAACGAACGATAAAGGAACTGATTCGACATAATGTGACCTATTACGACGATGGCGACAAGGTCAGTGGTTCGAATAGCTCCTGCGACTCGTACGAGTTTCAGATCGTTCAAGCGTGTTTCTTGGACTCTGAGACCGAGAGCTCAGGCTCCTTCTTGAAAGCGTTCGTGCTCATTCTCTTGAGTCTATTCTTGTTCGGTGTGTTTGGGTTGAGCGCCCGCTGGATATGGCACGAGATGCGGTATTGAGTGGGTGTAAATCCTTTCAGTAAACGTTGTATAGCATGATTCTACGAATAAATATTATCTTTATGCTATGAAACCGTTTAAACTTAAAACCGAGAAAGCTGTTGAGCAATGAAACGCAACACTAAGATCGCAATTTTTTCGTAAAAAAATATAAAAAGATTGCGCATCCTTGAGGTAATAGTACTACTAATTGAGAAATGTATGTGTGGTAAGATACTAACTTTTATTTATTTCTTTATTTCTTGCTGACTGACTTTATTTTCTCGCTGACAATGGATACAGAATAAATTTGAAGTGTCATAACATTCATCTCAAAACCAGGTCGAACATCGATGGACGTGTAGAAGGTTTATTGCACTCGCTTATACAAAATCCAAATCACATACCCCAGCCCCGCCGAACCAGCCAGTACAACCATCACTGTAGAGACTATGCCAAAAGTTGACCAACTAGCTTCATCGGATTCCAGATTGTTTTCGGAAAAACAAACCCCGTCGTATATGATTTCGTCATCTTTGCACACCCATTCGTCGGGATTTTCCATGTTGTAGTGGCTGATGTTGCGTCGGTTAAGCTCCTCGACGATGTGGTCCACCATTGCACGCCTCATCGGATTGCGTTCGATGGTGAAAAGCTTTAGCTTCGGTGCCAGTGGCAGGATCAAAGTCGCATTGAATGAAGAAATTTCGTTGGACGCTACATTCAAGTGCTCCAGCGAAGGGAAGATCACACCGCCCAGTGTCATGTTTCGCAGATTATTCCGATTGAAAAACAGAAGCGTTAAGCTGGGGGGAAACTGTTTCAGATCGACAGCGGTCAATCGGTTATAAGCGAGGGTGAGGTGCTGCAGGTTGGTCATTGGAGTAAATAGACGGTCCGGTATCGTTTCGAGTCGGCAATTCGAGAGATGAAGCGACTGCAGCCGCGTAAAGTGGGTAACGTTCTCAATCGGTAAGTTATAGTTATCGTCCAGATCGAGGTACCGCAACGCGTAGGGCAGCTGCGGGTTGACCGTGATCGTTTTGATGGAATTGGCACTGAAATCTGCATACAACATTTCCGCTGGTACCTCAACCGTGTGCATGCTTGTGTCTTGGATTTCGATGGCTTTCGGAAAACCAAGCTGTCGATGGAGCACTGAATCGTACTCGCGAATGTGCCTTATTGTATCTGAGTTATACTCTTGCATCTCATGGGGTGATCTTATAATTTTTACCGCAGTGACACTTGACGAAATATTGAATTGCGGCACATCTTGTCCGGCCTCGTAGTCAAACTGTACAAGTGTGCAGACAAATACTTCCGAGCCACCGAGACACCGGCGGGCTTGTTTTGCCGAGCAGAAGCTGACCAGGAGCACCATCAAAAACACACTGCACCAGTAAAGACAATTCCTGGCGAAGGAATAGGAGATTATCAGCCACTCCACAACCACCCTTGAATAGGGGAAAAATCTTACCCCTTTCGAACAGCCATCCCTCCTTTCAACTGCGACCTACGGACGGTGTATCTTCTCCTAGCGCCAGAAACGGACTAAAACTGCGCCAGAAGCGAACGGATACACTTAGTGTGTGGGCAGCTGCATTAGTGGATCGGTCACAGATTGATAATACAACACTCGATCGTCAGTGTCAGGGTTATCCCATGCCATTCTGGATCTGCGCCACAGCGTCTATCCGGTTGAGATAGCTTGTTTCCAATTCTGCAGAAACGGCACAAATTACGCGAATCGGAGAGGACGTCAATTTACACTTGACACGGTTTCTATCGAAGTTTACCAAGGACAAGCCGCCCTACGTCAGTAACTCCATCGCTCCAAGCGTTCCAGCAGCAGCACCAGCAGCTATACGGTTAGTTTAACGTGGGAGGATAAATAGAACTGATAAGCGTACGCCGATGGAGATGGACGGAGGACGTTCAGTGCGGCCGATAAGCAGAAACAGAACAACCGCAAAACGGTACTGATTGGCGGTGATCGTTTAGTTGGTTGGTAAACGCCAGCGCATCAAGCGGCCAGTAGTGGATCAACGTGACGACAGCATGCGGAGATTGTTACCGTGAGTTCCTTCTTCCGATCCGTTCGATCGATCGGCTGTTTAGTGTTTTAACTTTTTCATTCGAACTCTTTTCTTTCCGCCAGCGTTTTGTTGCTCGCGGTAACCGTACTAGCGGTGGACGTGTCTGGCCAGAACGACACGCTGCTGGTGCATAACTGCGATCCTGGCACGGAGCCGTTCGTCTGTTCGGTAGCGAGTTTCGTGTACAATTCCGCCAAAAAGCAGCATTCGAGGTTGATCCACACGGGCGACAATCGTAATGTGCGGCTAGGCTTTCCTCGGTCAAAAATACTGAACACCCTCAAAACCAGTGAGCCCACCATTCCCATTTACGATGCTAAACTGCACGAGGAGCTCAATCGGCCACCAGCCGTACAGATATCAAACGCGCGGATGCGTAAGCTAGAGATTCCCCTGGACCTGCAGTACAGTGACTTTAGTCGAAACAAGATCGCGGAGGTGATGGTACCGGAACCGAAGGACTCAGGCTCTCAGTACGCCCTTCGTTATCTTGATCTGACCCTCAATTCGCTAAGCAGCATCGAGAAGCTGCACGTGCTCGTGAACCTGGAAACGCTTGTACTGGTTCATAACAACCTGGAGACGCTCGAAAGTACGGTGTTCAGCGGCATGCACAAACTCTCCATGCTCGTACTGTCGGGGAATGACTTCGACGAGCTGCAGTTTACCATATTTCCACCCTCGCTCGTGTGGCTGTGGCTGGACGGATGTTATGTATCCACACTGCACATGGATGGGGCACATCTGCCGGCACTGGAAACGTTTAGTGCGACTGATAACTCGCTGCGCTCCCTGAACGTCTCGATGTTGCAAACTATGGCACCGGTTCTAGAGGAGATACTCCTGTCGGAAAACTTGTTCAACAAGGAAACGAGTGACGCCTTGAAGGTGGCCTTAGAACAAGCTGGCATCGCGCACGATGGAATTGAACCGTACGGTGAATTTATGCGAGTTTATTTCCCTGGGCTTCATCGGAACATGGCCGATCTCAAGGATCACTTGGAATCGTGGGACGCGATCCTGAGCGCCACGGCGGTTGTGGTGAACTTGTTGTGCATTGTCGGGTGGGTTGGGCATCGCATTTGGCAGATGAAAAGCCAACGCCGTCAGCTCAACTAGGCGTAAGAGAGGGGGGATTCTATCGCCAGAACCTAATCAGCGGTTGCTATCACGTCATCGAAATAATAAATAAACGAATGCAACGAGTGCGTAAGGATAGTGATGCTTAATATCTATTTCTATCGTTTTTTTTCGTCGTGGCGGTCGTTCCTTTCGTTCGGTTCCCCATCGATCCGATATCACGAACCATCCCATTCAAGCCAGTGAACCTCTCACCGTGTCCGGTTGTGGCTGTTGGTTACCAGAAGGAGAAGGTAACAGCTTAATGCCACCACCACCAGCGGCCATCGAGGACCCTTCGGCCATCGGTCGCAGTTGTACGAGACGCTGCTGTGCCGTCGCTGTCCGTGGATCGTCAGTTGGTCGCTTCGCCATCGCGCCACCACCATTGGCCGCCGTATATTCGCTAATCGTTACGGCGATTGGTTTCTGGGACTTTTTCATCGTCGCCGGTCCCGTCGCCTGTGGGCAGAAGTAGTAGGAAGGTGGTCTGGCCGGTGGTGCCTGTGGGTTGGTGAGTTTGAATGATTCGATCGATTCCAGCTCGGCACTGTCACCGCTCGCTTTGGCCATCTCCGAGGCCGCTACACGGCCCATCGTTCCTTTCGGTGACTTTCGGATACCGTTCGGTGCCGGTTCAGTGGCCTCGTGATGCTTGCTGTCCACCGCATCATTGGAGCCCATTCCACGGACGGGTTGCTTCTGGAAAAAGAGAAAAAGGTAAGGAACAGTGTTAGTGCATGGTCACTGAAACTACAGGCGGTCAATGGGTCACCCTACCTTCAGCTCCGCATTGTCAAACCCATTCTTGAACATGCGCTTGTGAACGGCCCGGAACTCGTCCATCAGGGCGGTGTGGCGTTCATCCGAAATCGCCATCGTTACCGGGCGCAACCGGCAGTTCTTTTCCTTTAAACGATTCTCCAGCTCGGTAAGGGCGGCAGCCGGTCCGGCCAGTGCAGCCTGGTCAGCGCTAACTCCCAGCGCCCCGGCGGCGCTCTTCTTCTCCGCACGACGACGCAACTCGTCCGAGATGGCGCTGCACAGACTGTTGGCTGGTTCCGTGCTGGCCCCGGACGACATTCCCGGTTGCTGCTGCTGTGATGGTGGTGGTGGTGGCAGTGGGAGTGACTGAGCAGGCGTCGAGGGAGTCACAGTGTCCGCGAACAGTGGAGGCGGTGGTGGAATGATGTTCGTGTTTGATGCCAGGCCTGGCGCCGGCGTTGGAGGTGGTGGCATCGTAGCGGTGCTACCACTGCCACCACCGCCACCTATCGAGCCAGTTGATGCGCTCCGGTGCACCTCGACAATGATCGTTTTCGTTTCACTCTGTTTCACCTCCGGGTTCACGATCGTGCCCCGTTCCGAGAACTCGATGATCGTTGTGTTCTTGCGCCGTGGATGATGCTGGGAAGAGGGGGCGGTCGTGCTGTTCGGTGCTGTTGGTGCTGTGGCCTTTGGCGCCTTTGGCGATGGCTGCACCGGTGACGGTTGTGGAGGTTGTGGTGGTGCCGGAATCGGAGACGATTTCTCTCCCGGGTTTAGCTTCAACTCTACGTTGGTTGCCGCTGTGCGGCGTCGTTCGTGCGAGATCGACTCTTCTCGGACGATGCTTAAGCGCTTGGATGTTTGGTCACCCCAGCATGGACTCTGGTCACCGTTGACGCTACTGGCGGAGCTGTTGTAGCCACTCGATTCGCCTGGAAACAGATCTAGCCCTGCGTTTGGCCGTACGATCAGTTCGAGAACGTGCGACGACTTCATCACACCGACTGCCTCACTGAACGATGCTTCGGCGAAGCTGTGCCCGTTGCAGGACAGTATTTGATCCCCGGGGCGTAGTCCGGCTTCTCGTGCCACTCCTCCTTCCTTGGTGAATTGTACGAAGATGCCCGGTTTCCAGTCCGGGCCCTTGCAGATGCCACATCCGAGTTTGGTACGGGGCGCTACCGAGAGGATGACTTTCATGTCGCGCCCACAACATGGATCCTCAAGTAGAAGCGTGTCCTTTGTGTCACGTGCTAGGGATACGACGTGCCAGGTCAGTGGATCAACGGCGCGTCTGTAGGGGAGATCGAGAGATGAGCAAGAAATGCCAAATAATACTCCATGCTGCAACACTTACTCCTTGATCGGCAGAATGCCAAGCCCTCGGACTTTCATGATCAACCGTTCCTGGTTAGCGATGAACTGTGCCAACTCCCGGTGGACGGCATCATCCACCTGGTACCCATTGACGCGTATGATCTGATCGCCAACCTAGATCGAAGAGCAATCGAGTGATTTAATGTCAACAAAAGGGCGTCCTGTGGCTCTGGTCATTACCTTCAATCCCTGCCGATCGGCTTCCGAGTCTCGCTCGATGGCGGACACGAAGAATCCCGTCCCATACTCGAGCCCACCACGGATCGAGAAACCAAAGTTGGCGCCACTTGTCGTCGTTACATTCGGCAGAGCGCTTCGAAGCGCATGGGTCTGTGGCCTCACCAACCGTACGATCCGTATCCGTGGCTGTGCGTTACCGGCCGCGGGGTTACTTCCACCACCGACTAACGTTCCCTCGGCATCTCCTGCCCCTGAAGTAGCAGCAGCGGCCGCGGAGAGGGCTTTATGAAGTGCGGACTTGACATCCCGCTGGGCGCGTGTCTTGGAAGTCGCGTTCCGAAGTGTCATTGTGGTCGCTGGCGCTTGACCTGCTCCCGCCGATGGATGGTGCGGATGATGAGCGCTCGGGCGCGCATTATAGTAATCGACCATTTTGTCCCGCTCTCGTCGGTGAACGTGATCCTTATCGAAGAACCGGTGGTAGACTGTTGACGTGCGAAAGGCGAAAGCGTTAGCTGGCCGTCTGGAACAAGAAAGGAGATGAAGTCGTTTTTGAGTAGCTGTCGAGTCGTCAGTGAGAGGAGTTGGTAGCTGTCGAAAATGTGGCTCTCGGTGGTGGCGGCGAATTAGCTAATTGTCTACTTAGCAGCGTGGAGAAGCGGAGTAGCAGAGGGACATTGCAGCATCACCGATTGAGCGATGGGAAAGCAGCCACGGCTGTATGCATCATTGGGCCGGTAGGAAGAGGGAGTTACGTTGCGCTCGACGAGCTAGCAAACCTCCTTAGTCTTAGGTTGAGGTGAGCTAATAGTACGCTTCAATGGCCGTGTGTATGCGGGCGCCCAATCCCATTCGGAGAGGCAGAAGATTCATGTTCCTCTCTAATTATCTCACCCTCAAGCGCTGAGCTCGCATTACATTACATCATCTTCCCCGGCAGCAGCAGCAACTAGCTTACGAAAAGAAGCGACGGATAGTATAACGAGACCGCTGCCGAGATTCGGGGAATTGCCGCTGCTGACTTTACACCGCGCAAGAGCGCACCTCGGATCGGATCGTCGTTGGTTCGAACTGAACGTCAAGGGGGGGCGACTGTTGACGCCTGATTGGTGGTTGAAAGTGTGAAATCTTGACTCGGTGGCTGGCTGGCTCGTTGGCCGACCGCGAGGAAGACCGTGGCACCTGCAATCATCGCATAATCATCGCGTGAGAACTCGCGCAACTCATCGTCACTCGATGGTGCCATCCCTCTGTAATGTAATGTTTGAGAGTGCCCGGCATGAATTGGCCTCTTGCACCCCCCCCCTTGGAGGCAGTTTCTGGTCACACAGCACAGCAGCGCGCAAACCCATATTAGCCTGTAGCCAATCAACCGGATTACGTGCCCACCGGGTGTACGCACTTCGACGAAGAACGTCGCGAGGCTCCCCAAAAAAACTGCCCCCGTGATGCGATCTGCGGAGTTCCGTAAAGCAAAGACCTCCGCCCGCTCAGTGGACCTCTCTAATGGACCTGGTCTACGGTTGATTTGGTTGGTCTCGAGACCCTAAAATCGGAGAGAAAAAGGTTGAAAATTAAGGAAAAATCCCGCTGCTGATGCTGCTGCTGCTGCTGTATGTAGTGCTCGCGGAACAATAGGTCGAATCGATTAGGGTCGATCGAGGGTTCCGGTTGAGCAACTTCCACACAGCCCTCCGGTTATGTCAACTTCGCAGAAGGCCCGCGGAACCTGCAGAAAGCGGTGCCGAAAGCACCGAAATGAGGTCTTCGGTGGGAAGGGGAAGGGTGGATTCCGAAAAACAGGGATAATTACTGACTGAAGTCTGATCCGACTGATCGACCAATTCCTGCCGCCAATCGATCGATCGATCGATCGATCAGTGCAGCACCGTGCTTAGGTCGCTCTACCAAGACCTCTCTTTGACCTCGTTGAGCACTGGGCGTAGTAGGGTCGAGCTTTATGCTTGTAAGGGGTAATGGGCTTCTTACTTTGATTGCGCCCCCCTCAAAAAACCTAGGAGCTTGAGATGAGGTGAGGGAACTCGAACCAGGAACTAGCTCCAGTTCGTCAGTTGGTCAAGCACACACGCAGATACACCCACTTTTCACTCTATGCATTGCAGAGCAAAACGCACTGGCAACCGGGGCAGTCCAGTGTCCGGGCCACAAGAACGTTATCCAACCAACCCGGCGCTACTTGGAGAAACCGGTTTTTGGGGTCGATTACGCCACTGGCAACTGGCCAACTGGTGAACTCCCGTAGGCTACACGGGAGCACCGGAGTCAGCTGTTTTATCCAGGTGTGCGCGCGACTCCAGATGCCGTGTGCCGCGGCTACTGACCTTAGCTTATTCCGCCAGTGGCGCTATGCGGTGCGTTGTTTGGATTTTGCTTTACTTGACGTGTTTTTTGTTGTTAGTGCGTCCAGAGGGTCATGCAAGAATTGCGCGAGTCGCTGGCATTGAAGGGTACTGGCCGCTTCTGATCTTCCTGAAGCTACTTCGACCTTGCTGAAGGCCTGGGCAGTGAGTTTCAATGCTAGTTTTGCTCCAACCAAACCGATCAGATGCTTCAGATTCTCATAAAAGCTGAAAGTGAAGCGATACGAAATGGCGGACGAAATCAGCCATCATTCGCCCTTTCTGGTGCACTCGGAGATGACTTTGTAGAGTGAGGGGCGGGCGTTTGTGTGCAAGAGGGGGTTCAATGACGGTGGCTGTGATGCTGTTTACTATCCGCAGTGCATAAAATTTGCGTAATAAGCACTCAGGCGGTTCAGGCGGCTGCTCACTGACCTGGCGCAGAGTGCGCACTCCCTCTCCGTATCAAATGCGCTCTCCACGTCCCGTTCTCCATCTCGAGCGCGGCCTTCCCCGAGCCCGAGGGGAGACCCCCCTAGACCAGGTGGCGTGATTGTTATTATTATTATTTGCATTCTTTGCAGGCGCACTTTTGTTTCATTTTGTTGTTGTTGTTGTGCTTGTTGTTGTAGTCTGTGCCATTGCGTGACAGCATGTCGCACCCTCCGCCAGCAGCAGCCCGGTAGGGGTACTCCCACGGACACACATGTATACACAACACTGGTATGAGAGTTTTTCCAGCTGGCAGCTGGCTGGCTGGAGGGAGTTTTTCCTCGTCAGCCGCTTCTTTTGTGGGGAGGAAGGGTTGTAATAGGGCTTTTAAGAGCAACAACCAGAGAACAGCGAGTGAGAAGGGCGAATGAACGAGGCTTATCAGCGGCAGCCCCTCGGGGGTGGCAAGAATAGGAATACGAATCGTACAAGGAAGTGGTCTCGAGGATGTTTCTAGACGGGCGGGAGTGTATAAGTAGCTAGTGCATTTGTTCGATGCAACCGTTCCGTATAATCTAATCATTTGGTTACATGGCATTGAATTTATTTAAAATATTAGTACTACACGCTTGTCAAAAGAAAATTGTCTAAGATGAACGACTTAAGGGAGAGCAGGCGGTTAGGGTTGATGCGGGTCCAAAAAACGATCATTTTTGTGAAGAAACCATTTAACCTATTTTTTTAAAGAGAATGCTATATTAATCTGAATCTTTTCAAGAATATTCGGTTCTACTTTTTCGGAAGATTTATGTACAACTTCATCTATGGCATCAAATTTAGGAAGGCCTGTTTTTGAAAAGGGGTTTTTTTTTCCTCTGCCCATCGTAGCCTTGCGATGGGTTATCTAACCTACGCAAATCAATATTCTTTTGATAGATTATAAGTTTATCCAAGTAGCCGCGTCGAGTTTTTGTGGAATTTCTCATTTTTCGATTTTTGGCCGATTTTTAAGTTGAAAAATTTATCATATTTTGATCAAACCGGGTTCGTCGCTTAAGCGAACAAGTCTTTTGATACGGACCGAAAACGGTTTGACCAAAAGCGGATTTGTTTGTAGAAAACTATCTACCTATACATGTTTTGCAAATGCCGTAATAAATTGCAAGTTTTGAAGTATATTTGGCCGTATTTTGGTGACAATTTGTTAAAAAACTTTTCAAAAAAAATATTTATTTTACGATTTATCCTAAAAATCATTTTAACATATTTGTTTTAAAAAGGGTATGAACTCTTTTTTATAAAAACTCGAATGGGCAACCTGGTAAATTGTGTACAGATAGGACCAGTAGTGTTTATGGTACGATTTTGAAAACTTTTTTTTTTGGGAAACGAGCTTTAAAGTAGCGAGCTGTATTGAGCTAGAAAATAAAGACGAAATCGATTAGTGATCGTCATTTGGTCTTATTGCGAAATAATCTGACCACTCCAAAAACAACTTTCCTTTTCATATTCTTAAAAGTTACGCTTCCTTTGTACCGTTACCAGTTTAATCTTTAATCGCAAAAAAGAAGTATTTTTTTTATTTTAAAAGAATAGAAGAAAATATTGAACCAATCGTTTTGATGAAAAGTTTTTTTTTTATTTCCACATTCCTACATTAAACTAATCCCCTCTTAGTCTACATAATGAACCTGTACAATCGAGTTCTGAATTTCTTTAATATTTAAAGCAATGAATATTAAGGCAGTTGAATACATAAACACCTAAACAAGACCCCACTGAAGTCACCATTTCCATCATCAAAACTATAATCCACATGCGCTTTAGCAATTCAAGAGTGTCTCTGCTCACCAACATGGGGGAAAACAAACGAAAAACCGGCGCATTGTTTCCGTGCTCAACGTCGTCATCGTTGTTAGCTCATCCCCTGGGCCAGGTGACAATTTGCAACTATAATTTCGCGTTCTAAAGCCCATCCTGCCCACCAACTGCGCACTAGAACGACACGCCGCTGTTCTCTTTTTGAGTTCTCGGTTCCGACCCCGGAACCATGCATCAACGTGCACGGGCACGCTCATCTCACCTCGGAGCGGTGCTCGGGTGGAAAGCATTACCATACCCTCAATGTCACCTCCACCAGTGCGGGGGAAAGGGAAGCCCAGCACGACGACGAGTCATGTGAATTCACGCCGGTATGTTGTGATGCCATTGCAGAGCATCACCAGTTGCGTGCTATGCCAGAGCGAGTATTGTTTCGGAGCACGATTTCGTCATCCACCACCATCCCCATTTGGGGCCTCTTTCGACCTTCCTCTCGTCGGTGGTCCACCGAAGGCGAAGCCTGGGAAAAGCCTAGCGTGAGAGAACGCGGGGCAAGGCCGCTGCCAAAAGCCTCCCAAAATGCGATCGTCGTTCAATAGCGCCGGGGGCGAGAACGATCGCGATCGCATCTTCTCCACGTGGTTCTGAAAAAAAAATAATTCAAAACCAAAGCATCGAGTTCAGGGCTAACCGAACCTAAACGGCCATAAACGGTAACGGATCACGGACCACCGCTGGCTAAGCGTTCGAATTGACCTTCATCGTGAAGCTTGCAGCTCGTGGCGCATCACCGCGACCGCTTTCACTTGGCGAGATGAGCTGAACCCAAATCAGCAGCCCACCAACCAGTTCGCTGGTGGTCCCCCTGATGCCACCGAAGCTGCGTTCGGTCACGTGGAAAAGGTTTGTTCGCAGCGCGGGGATAATAAGCGCCGAAGCGGAAAGACCAATCAGCAACAACACCGAACACCGAAAACAAACAAATCAAAGCCAAGTGCGTGGAGTGGATTGTGGTCGAAATGGTCGCTTTCCTGCATCGAAGAAGGGGATGGCTCCTTCATCTCCTCTCATCAATCGCTCATGCTGCTACGATGAACTTGATCATCCTCCTCATCAACATCATCATCATCATCATGATCATCAGCTTCAGCTTCACCACCGTCTTCATTGCCAACCAACATCTTCATCATAATTATCGATCACACACGCGACGACCCACCGGTGGGCAGTGAGGTGGAAAATGCGAAAATGAAATGTTGCCAGCATGCGTGCCTGATCCACGCCGCGACCACCAGACATTGTCTCTAAAAGATTGGGCCACCATGGTGTTGACAATCGGCAACGGGGTTGAACCGCAACAACAACCGCGATTGCATACTGCGCTCCGTCATGCTCCAGATACTCCCGTCCCAGCTTGACCACACCGCAAAAGTCCACCGGTCCACCCTTTTTCGAGAGATCCGAGAGGCCGGGCCTATTGCCTTTAATTCATTTCGTAAAATCTTATTTAGTCCAACGATCATGTGGTGCACCGTGGTTGCGTGGTCAGCAGTCGATTTGCAGGTTGAAATGGTCTGGCTATGACCGCAGGTCGATGAATCGAAAAATGAAAACCTCACCACCCAACTTTCACGTTCACTTGCCGGAGAAGTTTTCCATCGAGGATTTTCCCGCATCCGAGTACCCGAGCCCGAGGACTAAAGCGCCAGCGCAGTTCACACTCGATTAAAGTGTTTCACATACTCGGCGCCTGGCCGAAACGATTCGCAATTCGCGTTCCCAATCCTGGTGCTGCATCAACCTTGGCAGAAGCTCCGAGCTCCGAGACGAGATTGCCTTTTACGTCGTCTTCGTTGTCGCAAGCCACCGATCAGCCCGCATCCAGCGAGTCCGCACCGCGGTGCTGTCCGCAAGCACAACGTGACCAGGTCGTTGAAGCGAATGCATCCTTGAGGGCGTTCATCTCACACGCGAACAGCAGCAGCATCGGCATCGGCATACCAAGGCAAGTGTGTTCCATCCTAACCAAGCGAGCCGAGATTAGCAATTCCTGCTTCAGCCGCTGCGCTGTTCAATGAACTGAAGATGCTTAGGAGTGACGAGGAGGAGCACGAGCAAGACGAGATGCATTGAGCATCGAGCGAACAGATTCGATTCGTTATGCTCCATTCGATTTCATTTGCCCCATATGGCGAGGCATGAGAGGTTGAGAGAGCGAGAGAGACAGGCGAAGAAGCGACCGCTGCCACGGGAATCGAGCGATCATCACACGCGAAAAGGGCAGATCGCGAAAGCAAAAGCGCGACGGAATCGATGAAGGCGCGTCGTCGAGTGCGCACTAGCGGCGAGACACCAGGGGCCCCTAGCGTAATAAAAGCGAAAATTGAACAATTCGCGGTCCCACAATTTATTTCATAACTCCCTCGAGGGACGAAAGGAGAGAGAGAGAGAGGGGACACTTTTTGGGGCCACCGTTTCACGGTGGGAAAAATGGACGGTGCGACGACGATGGTGACGGTGAGTGCGGTCAACATTATGCGTTCAGCACACCAGCGCCCTCGCCTTCCCGCGTCCACTCCCCGATCGCCCCGGTCGCTCGCTGAATGAACGATGAAAAATAAAAGAATAAAGTAAAAACATGCCGCCCAGCTGCCGCACGTGCAATTAACTCGACATTATTCGGTGGCGCGTTCGGTGGCGCTCTGATCGCTTCGCCACTGATCAAGAGGAGATGGAGGACGAGGAGAAGAAGGTGGAGGTAGTGCAGGCTTTCCGCAGGGCGTCAATGTACGGCGCACAAGGGGGTGCAATGGTTTTGTGATGGAGATATGTATGTTTTGCAATGCAACATTGGCCGCACGATACACGTATACGAGATACAGCGGGCGCAGCGAGGGTCCCCGGGCGGCGGTTGCCGTTGTGCCGTTCTTGGCAGCTTGGCCGGTAGTCTGGCTCGAAAAGTCTTGTGAACCCGGCTCGCTGCGAAGCTTTTCACATTCGTTAGTTAGTCAGTTCGACCTTCGTATATTGAGTTGAAGCATAGTTTTTAGAGCATTATATACTATTTCGGTGGCTAGTTCCATGTTCTTCAGTTGAGCATATTTACCTTTCATGTTCTAATGCTGAGCGAATATGGATGGTTAGTTCCATGTTCGATAGATTTTCTACCATTACGTTGGAATATTTCTACATTTTATTTCTTCCAATCAAAAAGTGTACGATTCTTGCTCTAAACATGATTTTATGCTTGATGAATGTTAGGTTTGGGTTTTATAGACCATAATCGTTGAAGAATTTCATTTTAATAACGTTGTTATGTTGTTTTCCATTCCAGTATGCCAATGAAGTAGTAACTTTGTCCAAAAATTGTCGTAGTTCGATAAGCAGTTAATTATTGCTTCCCAGAATATCCTAAAGGAAGCCTCATTCTGTTCATAAATGTGGTAGCTTAGTCCTAAATTATCCCAAAAAGTGATCCTATTTAACGTTAAGTCAGTTAAAGAAAACTGCCCATTTTAGGTTCTTTTTAAGGATTTAAACATCTGACCAGATGTGTTAGCTATTTTGCTCATGAAATTTGCTTAAAAGTAAAGGCCAACTGGATGCCTACTACTTTAGTATCCTGCAACATAACCTCTAAATCGCTCCAATCGTCCAGGAAATCCCGCTCTCTTGATTCTGAAGTACGGGAAATTCCCAACTCAAGAGGTCTTAAGTACCACTCCTCCCTTTTCGCTCTCTCCTTCTCATATTAGCCCCAAAAATGCATTAACGATGACGACAACGACAACGTCAATACAACCGATCACAGCGGCGGGGTTGACAAACACAGCACAACAGAGCCCGAGAAGTCGGGTGGGGAAGGTGGGTGGGCGATGCCTGGTGGCATAATCGGTGTTGGGAAAGCGGTGCTACCGATGGCGTAACCTTTGCCGATGCAGCACAGCCCACCGTCCTCCGGCGCCACCTCTGAGCTTGGGCTTGTTTCGGAAAATTGTTTTGCACTAGCAAGCAGCGTGTGCGCCCAAACTTTGTTGTCACTGGTGGCGGAGGTTGGTAGGTGCCCCTCCCCTCGGGGGAACAACAATAAAAAAAAATGTTGTCACAGAACGCACCGGACCGGCATTGAGGGAAATTCCACCCCCCCAGAACTGAGGGTCATCTGTTGGACAGAGTTTAATGGGTTTTTTTTTTCAAAATGAGAGAGAGTGACTCTCATTCAAATAAATTTTTCATACTTATTTTCGGTTATTTACACTAAAAATAAGATGCTCTTTTTTATCTTTTGAGACGGAAGTGTGCACTAAAAGTGATCGCGAGGACAAAAGAAACATTTTCGTCTCGTTTGACCTTTTCTGCGCTGCCCTGGAGCTCTGAGCGGACTCCTTCACATGTGCTAGGACAGATTTCGATCATTAATCTATTTACTTCATGCGCGAGGCCTTAATTACTTGCTCCGGGTGCCCATCGGTTGGCAAAGGCAATAGGGCTCATCGCGCCAACCGACTCCTTGGTTCAAGGTTCTTCATCTCGTGTACATGTCCGTATCGCTGAGAGTTTGGTCAAAGAGCAAATACTAACGGCAGGTAGGTATAATAAAGCAAATGATTTTATCGTGATGCTCCCGGCCATTAACAGCCAGCCCAAGCCACCCCGTCACCAGCGAGTAGGTGAGGCCGTTGGTAGGTAACCAACGAACAAGTCCCCAACCACCAGCACCAGCAGCAGCAGCAGCAGCAGCCTCCATCACCATCAATGGCACCAGCGATGATGGGGTAATTTTTTTCCAATTAATATTTATTCGCCTTCTCACAAAACCGACACACACCATCGAACATTGGTCGAACGTAACCTGTTGGCAAGGTTGTGCACGACGGATGGTGAGGTCGTCGTGCAGAGCATAAAACAACATACCGAACGAACGTCACCACAACGAGCGATGCTCAGGGCACGATCTCACGATCGACGTCATTTCGGACCCAACCCGTTCGGAGGAGAAGCTCCGGCTGCCAGCCTCCACCGTTGTCACCCAAAACCGAGGAAGGAAGGAAGTTCGCATACGCGCGTCTGGTCGCACACGTGCGGTCGAAAGCGAAAGAAAGTGAATTCCTGCGTCGCCGTTCGGATGGCGGTGACCGGACATGCCCCTTTCCGAATCAATCATTTAGCTACCACCTTTCCGGTCGACCAGTAGTCAAAGTGTCACCAGGTGGAGAGAACAAACAGAGAGACAGAGAGACAGAGAGAGAGAGAGAGAGAGAGAGAGAGAGAGAGAGAGAGCGAGAGAGAAAGGTGGTGAAAGAAATGTGCGAATAAACCGAAAAGATGATGATCGAAAACAAAAAGCGCTAAAAAGAGGCTCTCGAGCAAAATCAGGCGATCGGTGCGTCACGTGGTGCGATGGCCGAGCTCGCTTGATGATTAAAGGGTTAAAGCAACTCTCCATAAAGGGTTTCCGAGAATGTACCTGGACAGTGACAGTGAAATAAAGAGCGCGAGAGCGTATGCGAGATGGAGCAATCGATGACGAAACCAACCAAAACGCCCAACCACGAACCAGACCGGACGTTACAGATTTCTCTTAAAATCACGCTACCGGATGTGCCGTATGTTCCGGTCCGGCCCAGCCCCAGGTTTAATGTTTTATGTTGAACCGGAATGCCCCTTCAGCGCACATGCCTCGGCTAGTGCACCATATTTTAATGCAAACCCCGTAGTTATTTATTTATTTTTTGTTGTGGTTGCCATTTACCATCCGTGTCGGCGAATCCGTGGAGTAACTGTTGTTCTGCTAAAGCACGGTACACCGGCGCAGATGCTGCTGAATGCTGCTAAACCTCCTCGCTGAATCGTGATCGCGCTGGTCTGCCGATCGGAGAGGGGGCTCGGTCCCAGATAACACTCGATCGCAGCACGGTTGCTGCACCCTCGAAGCGGAGGCGAAGGCGAAGGCCTTATAGAACACCGCGATGACCGTTTTGCATGCCGCGGGTGCGGGTGCTCACTAAACCATCTCTGCGCTCTGGCTGGCTGGCTACCAGCTCGATCGTATTCACACAAAGACACCGAATGCAACGGAACGGATCCGCTTGTGTAGGTTTGAGGATCGCTATCCTCCTATCCGTGCAGCTTCGCTTAACCTCCTTTGGCACTTTTAAATCTCCTTTTTATTTTGCTGCCGGAAAAGGGAAGCTCCGGTATCTCACTCTTGAACCACCGATGACTAATCGGCCTCACAGACAGACAGAGAGCGAGAGTGAGCGACAGAAAAAGACAGGAAGAGGCTCACTCGAAAGGGTTTTAAAGGCACAACGTAAAAAAAAAACGCACAACATCCAAAATCAATCAAATACCACAACAAAAAAATGTTGTCAACGCACAATAGGAAACGGTACGGGGCTCACTAACGCGTGTTTCATGTTCGCAACGCCGTCACCAGCCGTTTGTCGTTTCACCGGCGATCACCAGGAGAGGGCACAACGGTGAAGATCACAAAACGCACACACACTAGCGTACACACTAACAGAGAAACCACAAAACGCGTTGCTGAAGCGAGGATCGCGGATCGTTCCAAAACCCCTTTTTCGACGTGCGCCTCGGTCGAGGTGCGGATCGGCACTGGAGAGCGTCGCTGCTCTGTCGAGTGGCGAGCCGCGTTCAGCGAAAGCCCAATCCCCGCCACCACCGAGGCTCCGCGGTTTTTCTGTTGGGAAAGTTCGTTCGCTGGAGTCGCGGTCGCTTGCGGGGAGATGGCTGGAAGTTCCAGTTGGACCCCATGATCTCTCTCTCTCTCTTACGGGGCCACAACAAGAGATGTATCTCTGTGGGGTCCTCTCGCTGGAGCCCGTGAGGTTGATCGTACCTTCTCTCTCTCTCTATCTCTTTTTCTGTTTATCTCTCTCTCTCTCTCTCTCTCTCTCTCTCTCTCTCTCTCTCTCTCTCTCTCTCTCTCTCTCTCTGCATCCCATCCCACGCCAGACAGAACCCTCAAAATGCTCCACGCTCCACGAGGCCCCGACGGTGGCTTGCGATGGTGATCGTTCCGCTTGAAGTGTTCGCTTTGGAAACGTATGCCGCAGGCGATTATGGGCTCTGGTCTGGTAGTTAGAACCTTTGCTTGCTTGCTGCTGCTACCGCGCATGATGACTCTTAATCCTGACACCAACCTGAAGGCCTACGCTACACGCTACACTCTCCCTACAGGGCTTCTCTTCGTGCGGTTTCGCTTCGCTGCCCACCAGCTTCGGACTCGGGAGCAGGTGTGCCTGGCGTGTTTATGTGCCTCAAATGAGCGGCTGGAAGGGGCAACTTCTTCCCGCATGTGTGGTTGCATCGAGGTTTCATCGTAACAGATGTGCCCCGGCAGAACGGGGAACACCCAGAACACCGCTGGTTGCAATCACCCTCTAACCTCGTGACCCTTTTGCTGGCGATGAAAATGCCGACAACGGCACACCGAGGTGTTTGAGGGTTCGATGGCCTCAGGAATTGGCTTCCGGTACGCGGTTAGTTCGCTCCTCGCGAAGGCCGGTTGCTGTCAGGTGCAGACAATGAGTGCGTAATGGTGAGTCTAGGTGGTTGTGGTAACAAAAACGGGAACCACTTTGAACCCTAAGCCTGTTTGCCTGCAATAAGCTGTCAGCATGTTAGCGGTTTGGCCAGGGGCCATAACATTGGCCACCAGCCGCAACAAATGCCACAAAATCCGCCCGCACTTATCTGAGCGCTGCGCTTGGTCGATCAGAGCTCGCGATCGGAACGATGGTTTCACAGGTCGTTTGACGCAGATCGATCGATGGTTGGCATGACGACTTTCATTGCCATCTGTGGCACTGATCCGGAAAAAAGGCTCTCGCTTTTCGGGTCCCGCCAGTGCCGGTGCCGGTGCTAGTGTCAGTGTTGTTGTTTTCACTGGTTTCCATCGTTATCGAGCGAGCGAGCGAGTGATCACGGTTGGTGGAGTTACGGTTTCGTTCGGATTGTTTTCCATTTTGCGCGAACATGATTTCGGTGTCGGTGTTTTGGCCACCGGCGTGGCATCGAGCCCAGATGACTGGGTGATTCGAGAGAGTTTTTAATTGCAATGATTTCTACCATTTCTGCAAGCGACTTCTTATCGGTGTTCGGTGAACCATATTGACGTAAACAAGTTGCAGACTCCGAGGTGGATTAATGGTTGCTTGGTACCGTAATTTGTGGATTGTTTTAATTTGGGGCTTTTCCCCATAAAAAAACCCATGTATATTGTTTGATTTGCATCATTAACATCATGGTGGTAGCCACGGGAAAAGATGCTCTACACAATCTTGGCAATGGCGATTTAAATGCCGTATGCGTTGGATTAAGACGAGATTGATTCTGTGAGGGATTTGGGTAGTTCTTATGACATAACTTTCAACCAAAGTGTCTTGCCTGACATTAATGACAATACAATTTACATAATAATTCAAGAGACCAATTTTATTTGATCAAAACTATATCGTTTCTTTGCTACAAATCCTATGTCGTCCTCACTCGCCACACTCAATCCGTTAAACCTCCTCTAGACCATCCACGAACGTACGCGCTGATCTCACTCTTGATGCGACTCAAATCGTCCGAATCGGCCGGACTCTGTGGCAACCAGTCCAGTGCAATCAGTTCCCCCTGGATGACGAACGCATTCGACTGCACGTTGATGTAGTCAGTGATCGATACGAGCCGCGTTGGATCCAGCTCCGCGTTCACATACACCACATTGGTGACACGTGGATCATCCGCCCCAAAGTGTAGATTCGTCAAACGGACACCATCGTACACGACCTCCTGATCAATCCAATCACCAAACACCGCCCGACAAGTGTCGATGAAGTAGCGATAAGTGATGCGCGTCCCAAATGGACTGTCACCGGTGGCGGACGTCAGAAACCAACCAAACTCCGTGCACAGCTGGTACAACCGCTGCCGGATACCTAGCTCAGCGTTCGTCGGTGCACCAACACCCTCGTACAAGGCGCTAGCGATATTGCTCTCGAAATCGAACGGAACGCACTCGAACGGAGCATACCGGCGTTCGAAAAAGTTCGCCAACACCTCCAAATCGGTACCGGCCGTATCGGCCTCCAGTTCCTGGCACATGCGCGTTACTGACTGCGGGTTCGCTTCACCGTACATCTCCTGTTCGATTGAACTCTTCAGCCCGTAGAAAAAAGTCTCCACCGTCAGTGGATCGTTGGCAGTGAGTGGTTCGCAGGTGCGGAACAGTTCCGAAACACGCCCGTACAGACCCGCATCGATGAGGTTCTCGGCGGTGCGGAATCCACGCCAAAGGATTCCGAAGCACGCGTCACTACCGAGATGGCGTACCGTGTTGCCCATATCCTCGCCGTACTCGTTGAAGTTGACGCGTGCGATCACGGACGCTACCGAGCCCCAGGCACCGTCGATGAGTTGCGGGAACCGTTGGCGAGCCCAGATCGCGACGGCACCACCATAGCCCAAACCATGCAGAACCACCCTGGCGTTCGGATCGCGGACCACCTCTTGTCGCAGATAATCGATCCACTCGATCAGATCGACCAGCGATTGTTCCACGCTCAGGAATCGCATGTTTGTTGCCGAGTAGTTCCTGCAACAGTCCGGACAGAGAAAAATGTTACACTCGGTCACACTCCGGTCCGATGACTTCCGGTGCGGACGCGATGCCGTCACGCGACGCGATGCTTACTCAACCGGTGCGCTACGGCCGTAGTAGCGATGCTCGTTCGCAAACAGCCAGGCACCCTCGCTGCGAGCGATATCGTGGAACAGCCCGTTCTCGATGAAGTATCCGTTGATGGCGGAGTTACCACCAACCACGATGAAGATTGGGCCACCGGGCTGGTAGAACTCGTCGTTCGAGAGGTAGTCAAACTCGAACGTATCCCTGTTCTGGACGTCATAATGATCAACGCGTGTCCGGAAGCGTAGAGCTTCCGATCGGTTGGCCACGTAATCACTGTGCGGATGGAGGTGTGAATCCAGCACAAAGGGAAGCCGCAAATGACTCTCGCCGGCTACGAGCGCAAAACATACGGACGCCAGCACGGCCACACGCCAGAACACTCCACTGGCGACCATTTTGGGTGCGATAGAAACCTATACTGCCGGCAAGTGGCCGTGGCACCTTCCCAAGTAATGGCAAGTGATATCTTCAGCCGCGTGAACATTCGATTGGTAAAAACGGATACAGATTATCGTACTTGCATAATCACTAGAGGGGATTTAGATTGAATTTAAACAAGCCAAAACGAGCCAGTATGTGATATGATAAGCCATTATTAACTGATAACTCAGCCGAGCCGAGTTTGACGATGTGGTGTCGGCAGGTGTGCGATAACAGAGATAATTTGAAACGATTGTGCCGCTAGAGAAGGAGAATTTTCTGTGAACACCGGGAAGATGGTAGATGGTATTGGGGGAAGTATCTTGGAGTACATTAACGTGATTATGACTTATGGTGCGGATATCGTTGCCAATTTTGATTGGTTTGTCTTATAGTTTTTTAATCATTTTTCGGTTGGGATAACATATAATCAGTTTTTGGTCAAACCGTTTTTGGTCCGAATCGAAAGACTTGTCCGTTTAAGCGACGAACCCGGTTTGATGATAAGTTAAAAAAATCTGCCAAAAATCGAAAAATTAGTAATTTAACAATAACTCGACGGGACTACCTGAATAAACCTATAATCTATAAAAAAAATATTGATTTACGTAGCTCAGATGACCCATCGCAGGGCTAAGATGGGCACCGGAAAGGTACATTTTTGCAGACACGCCTTTCAAAAAATGATAGCATGTATGAAGTTTTAAACAAAGCTTCCCCAAATTTCATTCAAACATTCTTGGAAAATTATAGTTTAACATAACATTCACTTGACAAAAAAGTGGAATGATTTCTTTATAAAAAATCTTCAAAAATGGGCAATTTATTTACCCAGTCTGTCGGGGAGGCTAGTTTGATAAGCATAATTATGTACTTAATTGGAAAAGAATTAAATCTTCAACCTTCCATTCCTTCTGTCTCACAGTACAGCGGTCGAACTTGATGCCGAGCTGTGATGCAATCCATGGACCACGTGTTCTTCCGGTTACCGGGTTGCGCGATAACGTTCATCGCATTATCGCTAATCCAAGAAGCTGGTGGTGTCTAGCAAACCGAATCGCCCGATCGGAAGTTTGTGCGTAATGATTTTTATGGCTCATCTTCCTACGATAGGATCGCGATAATCAAGTTTTTTGGCAGGTGTTCTGTGTGCTGCGAGCACAAACAGGAAGTTCCACGTTATGCTATCCCTCTTTTGCCATCTTTCTCTCTTGTTTCTCTCATTATGATGTGTTGATCTCTTTATGGCAACAGAGAGCTGGAAACGGTAGACGTCAGTGGCAGAGGTAATTGATAAGCCATCAATTACGCAATTATTCTATCAGTTATCCCGGGATCAATCCGCGAGTGTAACGGGGCGGGTAATCGTGCGAGATATCCCAGTATGCAGCACCGGGCAACCGGGAGAAGGTGTTATCAAGGGCAGGGCATTGGGAAGCCCTAAGAACGCGAAGTAATCCTCTGTCCTAATCTTCATCACCAGTTAACGCGGTGTCCTGCTAGGGCAGGTGCCGCGACCACGATTGCCGCGTTATCATATGATAACTTGCTCATAAATGCCACCAAACAATCAACCGCTAGCACGAACCTACATGCACGCGTGCCCGCGCCCGGCGAGTAAGAAAACGGATCCAGGTGATTTAATCGAAGGCCAACATTATCAAGGCCCCATTATGGTTTATGGTTTAATGGAACAGAAAGAACAACAAATTCCCTTACATTACGCAAGCTACCGCAAGCCGGCGGTATCGATCGAGAATCGAACAACGGTCGATCGGCTTACTTCCGGACGGCGAACGGGCTGATGGGCGATCCGAGCCAGGTGGTAATGTACTGCTCGACCTGATGCTTGGTCTCGAGCATATCCTCCGAGTCGTAACCGGAAATGGCACGGATGTCCTCGGTGTAGAAGGCGCGCGGAGTGACACGGGCGTTCGACAGCAGATTCGTGTACTCGGTGATCGAGACGAAACGGAACGGATCAATGCCACCGTTGGTGTAGAGCACGTTGGTGATGCGCGGATCGGTCGCACCGAAGTGGAAGTTGGTCAGACGGACACCATCGTACAGGACTTCCGAGGTCAACCACTCGCCGAACACGGCCGCACACTCCTCCAGGAACAGATCGTAGGTCACCTTCGAGCCGAAGGGCTGATCGCGCGAGCGGGCCGACTGGAAGTAACCGAACTCCGTGCAGACGTGGTAGTTGAGCTGGCGCAGACCGTAGTCCAGGTTCTGGGGCGCTTCCGGCGAGGTGTCACCGAGGATCGAGATGAAGTTCTCGAACGACAGATCGAAGCAGTCGCGCACGTCGGCGTAGCGGTTCTTAAGGAACTCGGCCAGCGCTTCCATGCTCGTGTCGAAGTCATCGTCCGTCAGCTGGTTGCACACGTTCTGCACGTTCTCGATATCGAAGTCCTCGAACATGGAGAGCTCGAGGGAGAGCGTCATCAGGTGAAGGAACAGCTCGACCTGCAGCGTGTTGTCGGTGTCGATCGGGTCGCAGGTGTTGAAGGTGCTGGACACGCGCTCGGTCAGACCGGCATCGAGCAGGTTTTCGATCGTGTGGAACGCGCGGAAGATGGCGCTGTAGCACTCATCACTGCCCTTGATGCGGATCGTGTTGCCAAAGTCCTCGGTGAACTCGCTGAACTCGACGGTGGCGCGCACGAGCGCACTGGAACCCCAGGCACCATCGATGATGTTCGGGAAGCGCTGACGGGCCCAGGTGGCCAGGGCACCACCGTAGCTGAATCCGTGAACGATCACACGGGCATTCGGGTCTCCCATCACCTCGCGCTTCAAGAAGTCAATCCATTCGATCAGATCGAACAGAGCCTGCTCGGTACGCAGGAAGCGCAGGTTCTCCGACGAAAGATCCCTACAGGGAGTACAAAGATTTGGAGTCAGTAAGTAAGGAGTCGTGAAGTTAGGGCCGACTACACAAAGCTATCTCTCTCTCTCTCTCTCCAACTTACTCAGTGGGAACACTGGTTCCGAAGAACCGGTGCTCGTTGTTGGCCAGGAAGGCTCCGTTCAAGGCGGCGACATCGCGGAAGTGGCTGTTCTCCAGGAAGTACGGGTCCAGACGGTGGTGTCCACCGACGACCACGAACAGGGGGCCACCCTCGCGGTAGTACTCGTCATTGGTCAGGTAGTTAAACTCGAACGTGGACCGATCCTGCGGGTCGAAGTGGTTGATGCGCGACGTAAAGCGGCCCTGCGTCGTGTGCGGGCTCGGCTTGTAGCCCTCTGGCACCTTTGGCAGGGCACCGAACCCACCGAACATCTTGCTCACTAGCTCCAGCGGCAACGTACCCTTGCGCTTGGGCACCGTCTTGGCCATGGCAACCGATACGGCCACCATTGCCACCAGCAACACCACGGACAGCTTCATTGTGTGTTAGACTCGAACTTATTGACGAATATCGCGGACTCTCGTATCCTCACCAAACCTTCCTCACGAACTGAACGGTCAGCCAGGGTCCGGTGCCCGGTTAAATACTTCCCGTCGATCCTGGAACTCACGTCGCACGCGCCACTCATTTAATAGGCCATTGCATCTAATCACCCGGCGGGCCGATTTACATTACAACACCACCAGCTGCCCTCCTTCAGAACTCATCCTACGCACTCTTTGGTCTGAAGAACGGGACGTAAAGGGAGGGGGGGGGGGGAGGGGGAGTACAAGAATGTATTTACCTTCCCTTAGTGTGGCATAGGTGCCGAGGAGACCATAAACCGATCGCTTTATCGCCGGTTAAGGTTGACGGTTAAGGCGATGCTTATTACCGTGCGATAAGCGCACGACCGTAGTGGCCGCGATTCGACGTAAGCAGAGGCCAGTTGTCGGATGTCGGTGGTTATGGTTTTTATGGGGTGAAATATGGGAACGGTGGTTTGGTGAAGGGCGTAAGCACAAGAGGGGTCACCTACTCACACAGCTCATGCTAAATTGCTTTTGGGATTAGGATTTCCCTTTCGCGATCAGAAGCCATACTTCCGGAAGCATCCACATTATTGGCGATTACATAGATGTTTTTTTTTGTTGATATTATTCTTCATCTTAAGTAGGCAATTGATATGCGATATTAAATATTATGTGAGATCTGTACACATTATGTAGAACTTCAGGGCATTACATGCTTCCTCTCGAGCTGCGCTGTAAAGTACAAAACACATAACGAACAGTCAGGGGGCACTCACTCAGCACTAGCTGAGCCTGACTGGTGTGTTATCGTTGTGGCCGAATAAATGCCTTGTCACCGAATGGTTGATGGTCAGATAGCGCGAGCGAGCTGAAGGTTCACTCGAATCCCAGGGTATTGGTGCTGCTGCCGCAGATACGGCCATAAACAAGCGCTTGCAGGAAGGAGCCAAACCTTGGTAATATAGACGAGCGCTAATCTAAATTGACCTCCTCCAATCGATCATTTACGGTGTGGGCGCAGTCGGGATTTTACAACCTGATCCCCCAAACAGACCTCACCATGCGATAGAATAGGAAGGAAGTACTGGATCGGAAGCACTGTATCGGGTGTAGGGGTTTACTCATTTATTTAATATACAATTAGAGGGGAACTTCGGAATTGGTGGAACTGGAGCCCGACATTTTGGCTACCGCTCCAGGAGCTCTTACTTCCGGATGGCGAACGGGCTGATGGGCGATCCGAGCCAGGTGGTAATGTACTGCTCGGCCATATGCTTGGTTTCGAGCAGTTCCTCCGAGTCGAAGCCAGAGATGGAGACGACATCTTCGCCGAAGAAGGCAAGTGGAGTGACACGGGCGTTCGCCAGCAGGTTCGTGTACTCGGTGATGGAAACATGACGGAACGGATCGAGAGCACCGTTGGTGAAGAGCACGTTGGTGGTGCGCGGATCGGTCGCACCGAAGTGGAAGTTGGTCAGGCGGACACCATCGTACACGACATCGCGGTCCAGCCAGTCACCGAATGCGGCCTGACATTCGGCCAGAAGCAGATCATAATTGACACGGTTACCGAATGGTTGGTCTGCCGTATCGGCGGTCGGGAAGTAACCGAACTCCGTGCAGTCCTGGTAGCTTGTCTGGCGTAGACCATATTCCTGGTTCTGGGGAGCATCAATGTCCTCATCGGTCAGGTAGCGGATGAAGTTTTCGAACGACAGATCGAAACACTCGCGGGCATCGGCGTAACGCTCGATGAGGAACTCGGACAGTGCCTCGAGCCCAGTACCGTACTGATCGTCGGTGAGCGAATCGCACACCCGACCAATGCTCTCAATGTCCAGATCCTCCACCATGGCGGCTTCCAGCGAGAGCATCATGGCAAAGAAGAACAGCTGCACCTCCAGCGGATCGTCCACGTTGATCGGATCGCAGGTGTTGAACATCCGCGAAACCATATCGACCCGTCCGGCATCCAGAAGGTTCTGGGCGGTGTGGAACGCTTGGAAGATGCGGTTGTAGCACGCGTCACTACCCTTGATGCGAATAATGTTACCGACGTCCTGAGAGAACTCTGGGAAGCTAACGGCAGCTCTCACTGGCGCACTCGAGGCCCATGCTCCATCGATGATGTTCGGGAATCGTTGACGGGCCCACGAGGCAAGCGTACCGGCATAGCCTACTCCGTGCAGGATGACTCGGGCATTCTCATCACCGATCACCTCACGCCGCAGGAAATCAATCCATTCGATCAAATCGAACAGCACCTGTTCGGTGCGCATGAAGCGCAGATTCTCCGTCGAAAGGTTCCTAAAGGAGTACACAGATCGAGTCGGTAAGGAAGGAGTCAAATTTCACGGACTGATCTTTCATCTTACTCAGTGGGAAAGCTGGATCCGAAGTAACGATGCTCGAAGGTGGCCAACCAGGCACCCTGTTGAGCGGCCACGTCGCGGAAATGACTGTTCTCCATGAAGTACGGATTGATTGGATAGTGACCACCGACAACCACAAACAGTGGACCACCCTCGCGGTAGTACTGGTCGTTGTGCAGGTAGCTGAACTCGAACGTATCGCGGCTCTGAGGATTGAAATGATCCACCTTGGCCGTAAAGCGGCCCTCGACGGTACGCGGACTCTGCGAGACGTATCCCTTCGGTGGGCGGATGCCATCAATGCGAGCAAACATACGATCAATGCCCGGTGGCATACGGCGCACCTTGTCGATCGATTTGCCCGAGGCAACGACGATCACTGCAAGCAGCAGTGACATCGCCACCAGCTTCTTACTAAAACTCCACTGCATCCTGCGGTATGTGCTCGCTGTCGATATTCACTTCACAAATAAACACCGCCCTGATGGACCGCTGTCCTTTAAATAGCAACAGCCAGCACCAGCCGCTCTCCCGTGACTCGGGTCCGTTATCCTTATCGGTTATCCAAATCTACCGTGTGAACTGCTGAAGAATGAAATGTCATCATTGTGGCCATGCTGTGGTCATAACATTGTCACCACGGAAGCAACGCTTGGTCCCTACCGAAAATGATTTTGAAAACAACGATCCATTGGGGGCTCTGATAAACTCAGCTTTGTCTGCCTTTGATAAACACCGATGCCAGCCGATGTGCTGGATGTTTCCCGTAATCTTATCGCCGAGAGTGGTCGCAGCATGATCCGGCCGGCTTGGATTTGAATTCAGTTGGTGGAAGTTATTAATAATACTACGGATAGGATTAAACTGTTGAGTAATGCATGTGAGGGACAAGGTCATAAAACCACGCATTCGTCCACTTCCACATGGATGTCACATGAGCTCGAGTTTCATTGATGGAGGGTATGAGCTCTACAACCGATTGTCTAAATGGCGAGTCATGCCAGTCGACGGTATGAATCATGCTCTAATTGTTTTGGTGATAGATTGTTGGTACCAATTGCGTAACAGTTTAAAAAAACATAAATAAAACCAATAATGGTCGCTTTTGATGTCCCCGTCGTCACATATGGGTAGCGTATTTAGAGCAAATACTTTATTGTTTTGAGCATATCCATAAATTGCATATGTTGTTACTGTTGTTATTTTTTGAGATTTTTAATCTTGCTTATGAACATTTCATCAGCATTATGTAAAATGTTTCGATTAATCAAAGCAACACAGATATACATATAGGCGTGTGTTGCCTAAAAACTTATTTAAATATTTGTCAAATGTAATTTATGATGTCTTTCACTTAAAAATAATAAACCAACCATATCTCGTGCAAAAACATCGCAAAAAGCGTGCCTTTTCTAGGCTCCACCTTTTGAGACAAGCCCCCGCGCCGTATGCATTACATTATTAAAGGCGCTCTGCAGCGGAGAGTACAGGGCGCCAATTAGATTTCTCTTTTCAAACATTTCGCATGAATTCATTTCACACAATTTCGCTGATGAGCACAATTTGAATATGGATTCTTTTTATAATGTTTCACACATGTTCCAGGAATCCCGCTTGATTTTCAGTTAACTTTAATACATCCAAATGATTTTTTAAATTTCATTTTTGTAACGTGACTAATGTAATGCTAATGTTAGACATTATTATTGAATTTATTATTCTTTAAATACGTAACTAAGAGTGTTTACAAAAGTGGTGAACAGGCAGTCGGCTTATTGGCTACCGGTCCAGGAGCACCTACCTCCGCAAGGGACTAATAGGAGAACCGAGCCAGGTGGAAATATACTGTTCAGCCATGTGCTTGGTCTCGAGCAGTTCCTCCGAGTCGTAGCCAGAGATGGAAAAGATATCCTCACCGTAGAAAGCCCCCGGAGTGACACGGGCGTTGGATAGTAGGTTCTGGTACGATGTGATGGACAGATGACGGAACGGATCGAGAGCACCGTTGGTGTAGAGAACGTTGGTGGTGCGCGGATCGGTCGCACCGAAGTGGAAGTTAGTCAGGCGGACACCATCGTGGACTACATCTCGGACTAGCCAGTCACCGAATGCGGCCTGACATTCGGCCAATAGAAGATCGTATGTGACACGGTTACCGAACGGCTGGTCTGGCGTATCGGCGGTCGGAAAGTGACCGAATTCAGTGCAATCGTGATAGGCCGTCTGGCGTAGACCATATTCCCGATTCTGGGGAGCATCAATGTCCTCATCGATCGCGTATTGAACGAAGTTTTCGAACGACAGATCGAAGCACTCGCGGACTCCGCTGTAGGTCTGGTTGAGGAACTCGGCCAGGGCTCCGCACACCAGGCCAACACCTTCATAACCAGAGATGGCCTGCAAAATGCCAGCATTCACTGATTGCATCATGTCGTAGAAGAACAGCTGCACCTCCAGCGAATCGTCCACGTTGATCGGATCGCAGGTGTTGAACATCCGCGACACCATCTCAACCCGACCAGCATTCAGCAGGTTCTCGATCGTGTTGAACGCCTGGAAGATGCGGTTGTAGCACGCGTCGCTACCCTTGGTGCGGATAATGTTACCGACGTCCTGAGAGAACTCTGGGAAGCTAACGGCAGCTCTCACTGGCGCACTCGAGGCCCATGCTCCATCGATGATGTTCGGAAATCGTTGACGAGCCCACGAGGCGAGCGTACCGGTATAGCCTACTCCGTTCAAGATGACACGAGCGTTCGGATCTCCCATCACCTCACGCCGCAGGAAATCAATCCATTCGATCAGATCTGTGAGGACCTGCTCGGTCTGCAGGAAGCGCAGGTTCTCCGTCGAAAGATTCCTGTAGAAACACACAGATATTGTCAGTAAGTTCCCTTATTCTATGAATTGACTTCTCTGAAGCGTCACAACTTACTCAGTGGGAACGCTGGATCCGAAGTAACGATGCTCGAAGGTAGCCAACCAGGCACCCTGCTGTGCGGCCACGTCGCGGAAATGACTATTCTCTATGAAGTACGGACTGATCGGTTGGCGGCCACCAACGACCACAAACAGTGGACCACCCTCGCGGTAGTACTGGTCGTTGTGCAGGTAGCTGAACTCGAACGTATCGCGGCTCTGAGGATTGAAATGATCCACCTTGGCCGTAAAGCGGCCCTCGACGGTACGCGGACTCTGCGAGACGTATCCCTTCGGTGGGCGGATGCCATCAATGCGAGCAAACATACGATCGATACCCGGTGGCATACGGCGCACCTTGTCGATCGATTTGCCCGAGGCAACGACGATCACTGCAAGCAGCAGTGACATCGCCACCAGCTTCTTACTAAAACTCCACTGCATCCTGCTGTATGTGCTCGCTGTCGATATTCACTTCACAAATAAACACCGCCCTGATGGACCGCTGTCCTTTAAATAGCAACAGCCAGCACCAGCCGCTCTCTCGCTGGCTGTGGTCCGTTATCCTTATCGCTTATCCAAATCCATTCCAAACCGGGATATCTGATGAAGACTGTAGCGTCATCTTTTCATGTGATTGAATGCGGGGCACACCTTCTTACCGCCGTGTCCATGCTGGTATCACCTCGGAAGTAACAGTCACATGCTTAAATAATCATATTGAAATTATTGGTTCATTCGGATGCTTTGATAACCACTGATGTTAGCGTAATCTTATCGTCGAGGGTGGCCGCAGTATGATCTGGATTTCGATTCATTTGGTGGAAGTTATTAATGCCACGGCCATGATTACACCGTTTGAGCAATGCAAGCGGCGGATATTGTCATAAAATTACGCATCCTTCTGCTTCCACCAAACAGTCACATGAAATCGAAGATACGTCACACGCGTATCTCCTACGTAGAGAGAATGATTAGAACTATCAGTATCATTGAAGAGGCTACGATATCCTCTAGTGTTTGTTTAAATGGAAAGTCATGTCATCCAAGGTTGCTGGGGATAGCTGGTAATAGTTAAAGCGCATTACAAGAGATAATCATGGCCTTGGATCGCTTAAAATGGTTATGTGTTCGGCTGTGTCATCATGGTAATGGCTCTCCTATCAGTCGAATGTTTAATTTTATTTTAAATCTAATTGTTTGCGAATAATCATTTGATGTAGATTCATGTGCTGATACATTGACTTGATGATAAGAAGATCGAAAGTGATCATCCATTGAACATATTTTATCGTCGAAAAAAGTATCCTTCATTGGTCTAAATTAACTATACTCCCCTTTTCAATATGCTCCTGTACCGTATGCATTGCATTAGTAAAGGCGCTCTCATTCAGCAGGCAAAAAAACACTTCGCATAAATTCCGTGATCAATATTTCCACTTGAATTCTTTCTGTAATTATACCCCAGTGTTCGCGGAAAAACCAGTTTGAATTTGAGTTAACTTTAATATCCACATGATTTTCTTTATTTCATTTTAACAACTACTTGGCTAATTTAATGGTATTAGACATTTGCCTTAAAAACAAAAGAAACAGAAGAAAAAGACAAAAGTCACGCACGGTTCGGATCGCAATTACGATCTGATTCGCACCAGACCAGACCAGACTTCTCTCTTGATTTGCAGCAAAGACCAGCTATTCGGTTATACCTCTGTGTATACTGCTTCAGATGTTCCCGATTGAGCTACGATTAGAGTAGATTAAATCCCTGCATTTTCCCTATCCGAGGTGTAAAACAGAAAATTCGATTTACAAAATTTGGCCCTTAGACTACAAGACTATTCTATCTAAATACTTGCTGTGGGGGAGGGAGAGTGGTGTGAAAAAAGATTCCCTAACTAAACACCCTTCTATCTTTGCTCGGACTTTACAAAGCTTCCCAGATGTGAGGACTCACGGAATGTGAAACATTAATCGAAGGTGTTTTGTTCATTTTATACAACAACAAAAAAACGCAAAACGAGCATAAAACGGCCTTTAAATTCTATAGAGCAAACGCAGCTATTCTAAGCCATCGTTCTCCCTAGTACCTAGTGACTGTGAAATGTAGAAAAAAGCTGTTCGGCTGGGATGTGTTGGATTGCGTGGAATATCAGTAGCGATTAGAAATTATAACAAGCAATAATATAAGGGGTAAAGGAAAAAAATAGAACTACAGGCCACAGATTTGGCAGCATGCATTACATAAGAATAAGGGCTGGATGAGGAAACGAAAGAGATAATATAAAGAAGCGTGTCGAACGGAGGCATTCCTCTTCCAACAACACCTTTGGTCCCATTTGCCTACTCCTAGATTGCTCTCCTAATTAACCAACTCAGACGCGGTTTCTACTACTTCCGAAGCGAGTCCTTGTTGAAGCCTCGGATAGCATCGAGCAGTGCCGTCCGTGGATCGATGACCGGGCTTGTGGGGGATTTCTTAACGATCGCTCCACGCACCACGGGTTGCGTTGGTTTGAGGGCAACCGGCGGAAACGGGGCCGACGGTGGCGGTGGAATGGGTCCTGCTAGGGAAACTGGCCGCTTCGGTGTAGGTACAGGTGCAGATGATGGAGCAGCAGTAGCAGCTGCACTCAGCTCCTGCGCCGGCCCACTGCCATTGAATTTCGTGCCCTTCGAGACCGGCTCGGGCGCGATCATCTCCTCCTTGGCAAGGATCTTCTCTTTCAGCCCAGTACGACGCAGCGTGTTCTGCGAGAAGGGCAGCGAATTGGGTGCCGATGATGATGGATCATTCTCGGTGCTGGTCACCGGAACAGTCGTCTTGCGTGCGGCATTCGTGTCGACCATTGACACTGGCCGCAATCGCGTTGGTGCTGCCACGGAGCTAATCGTGGCTTCATCGAGCGATTTAAAACCGCGAACTGTCGGTTGCAGTAACGTGACCGGTTTCGGACCAAGGCTCAATCGGCTGATGGCGGTGGTGGTGCTGGTGCCCCCGCCGTTCAAGTTGACACTGCTCACGTTACTTCCCGTTCCGATCGAGCTGCTTGTCGAGCTAGTGGTGCTATCGTTTCGTGAAAAGGTTTCGTAAAAATACGAAGGCTTTGGTTCCACCGGTGGCGGTACTGGTTGCGATGATTGACGATTGGCCACGTTCTTTTTGTACTCGACGGCCCGGACGATGGGCAGCCGTTCACCGGGTGGTGGTGATGGGGTAGGCGTACTGTTGATCGTCGTCAGTGAGCTACCGGAAGCAGCGGGCTTCGATGGTGGACTCGTGAAGGGCTTCGGGTTGACCACGCCACTGGACACCTGTTCTGGGCGTTCCTGAGACACCGTCAATGGCACATTCATGGTGGAGCTTGGAGATGGTTCAACGAATCGCTCGCTCGGTTGCGCTGCTGGTTCCACTTCGTGAATAGTATGGCGCACGGACGCCGTCTCCGAGGCGCTCATTGTGGTCATCGTCGTCGTTGTGTGGGTCGTGGAGCTCCCGCCCGGTCCGATGCTGATCTTTGTGCTGCTTACGTTGTTCACGTTCCGGAAACCACGTGGAAGGGTTGAGCTGCCACCAAAGCGATAGTCGCGATCGGATTTGATCGACACATCGATCTTTGGACGCTCGTTCCATGTCGCAAAGCTGATTGTCGGTGGACCTTGATATGTCCACTTCTTCGTATCGGTATCATTCGACGGTTTGCTATCGTTGGTGCTACTGACGACCGTGCTGGTCGTCGTGATGCTGACAACGCTCGTTTGCGGTTCCTTGGCACTCTGCTGCTGGTGTTGTTTGTTTTGCAGCTTCTCATCATCACTCTTTGATTCGCTGGTCAGATCCTCCATCAGGATAGTCGGCTGCGCATCGACAGGCTTCTCTTTCGATAACTCCTTCTTTAATTCCTTCGGTTCTTCGATTCTTTTCTCCAGCTTCTCCTCTTTGTGCTGCTCCTCGACGATGAGCTTTTCGATGCGTACCTCGACCGTCCGCTCAATCTGAACCTTAGCTTCGTCAACCTTCGACGGTTCAACCGGTTTCTCATGTTCCTCCTCCTGCTCCACTTTCACTTCCTCGATGCTATCCTTGCGGATCGATCCAGTTGCACCGCCAACACCATTCAGCTGTACCAACTTTCCGTTCAGCTGCCCAAGCGTCGAGATGTCCGTGAAGCTGTTACGCTTGATTGCAGCCATGGAGGGCAGTACAATTTCCTCATTCAGCGTGGCACGCTGCTCTACGGCACTGCTGGCTGTGTGATGTAGATTGTTAATGCTGTTCTTGCGCGATGTGTTTAGAATGTTTTTGATCACTTCCAGGCTCTGGAGTGACGGTGAGTCACAGATGCTGAGCTCACTGGCCGACTTACGGCGGTTGAATGATGTCGCACCGCCCGTCACTCCCAGTGCTGAACGGTTCTCCCACCGTTGAGCACCGATTAACGAAATGTATGAGGTGCTCCGTGGGGTCAGCTGTAGCTTCGAGGTAGGGACCGCTTGGTTAACCGGCGAGTTTAGCGCTTGAATGTAATCCGAGCGCGTAGAATGGAACGAATCGGAACGATTGATGACGCGAGGGCTCTTGTTGAGCATGGTAAGACTGCGCCGCTTAACCGGTGCCAGCTCTTTCTTGGCGCCTCCACCGTGATAGCCATTGCTTTGGCGATTGATCGCCTGATCATCTTCATCGCTGCTTTGTGTCAACGAATGTGCCTTGCGGCCCACAGCATCCAGGGACGTTTTACGACGAGCGTTGATTCCATCGTTCTCCTCCTGGCCGTCACCATTCACCACAGGCTTGGACACTTTCTCGTTGACCACCTGTTTCTCTACGACGGCAGCGGAAGTGATCCTCGTCATTGAAATATCTTCTTGGCCTTCGATAACTTTGCTCGTTGTGCTTGTTATTGTGGTGCTGGTGACAATGTTCTCCTTGTTCTCCGAGCTGTAGGTCGATATCTTGAAGTTGGCCAAACTGCTCCGATTGGCGGCCACAATATCTGCGTCCTCTTTGTGGTTCAACTCGACCCCATCACGCAACAGCTGGTTCAGCTCGTTCATCACGCTACTCTTTCGTTCGTTAACTGCTTCTGCCGGTGGTCCTACTGGAGGGGTCGTAACGGTGATCTGTTTGCCGCCGATCGACTCACTCAGCGTAGCGAGCTCACCTTCGATGATCTTCTCCCGACGTTTCTCGAGCGTTTGTAACCACACCTCGCGTGCCTCATGCGTGACATTAACCGTGGTGGTTTTCGTCGCTTGTAGATCGCTCACAATCTGCTTCGTTGGTTTGGGTGACTTGTGATTCACTTCATCGCCCGCTCGAACACGATAACCATCTTCAACGTCGGAGCTTATCAGTTGAGGACCTTCGCCGATATCCGACACGTGCGTGGTGGAATCGGTTGACACGCTTGTCGGGCTTTCAACTTCCGGTCGTAGCTCAGATGGTAGATTCAGCTCCAGCGACTGCAAGCGTTCCTGTATGAACGGTTCAATGCGTTCGGTTTCATCGGACACGACGGTTAGCATATCGCTCCGGAGCGTCGTGTTATCGATGAAGGTTGACGCTGGACGATAGAACTGCTGCCGTTCATCGTAATCGTTCGCTTTAATCGAAGAGTCGGCGAACTTGGGTGGAGCTGGAAGTTTGTACGTCCACTGCTCCTCATCAGCTGTTGGTCCTTCACCATTCGAGCCCGGTACACTGTTGGTGGGCTTTGAAACCATCTCCTGTTTCTTCTCGTCCACCGGTGGCCCCTTCTTCTTGATCAGTGCTTTACCGGACTCAATATTGTAGATCTTAATCTCTTCATCGGAGCTGTTATCCCCTGGGGACGGTGGTGTCTTTGCCGGCTGACTGCCGTTACCGATCTGCACTTTCGACACGATCGGAGTGGTCGGTTTGGGAAGGACCTTCTGTGCTGCTACCGGCACCTGTTCCGGTCCACCAATTTTGATCGAGACCGAGGATGTTGAACTGTTCTTCTGATGCTTCTTTTCGCCACCGGGAGCATTCGCCAGGGGCGCTTCGAGGGATACTATGCTACTCGGTGCGTCCTCCACGTTAAGCATCACTTTCGATACGTTCTGATGAGCCGTGGTCGGTGGTGCCCGATGGATGCTTCCATTGACGGCATTCAATCGCGATTCTAAAAGAGAAAGAAATGGATTGGTATTAATTGCTCCCCATTGATAAGCATCCGTTTTTTACTGACCTCTGTTGCGTTGCGTGTCGTCTGGTTCGCTGCTAAAGTTGGAATCCGTCTCCGAGATGGCGACATCATTATCGCGCAGAAGATCAAGCGTGGACCGGGTCAGCGCTCTCGGCGAGGGCGTCGGTACAGGCGTGACGGGAGTTGCTTTGGCTCTCGGTGGTGGAGCTGGAGCCTTCGATTTTTTGGCTGCAACAAGGAGAATATGCGATAAGAGAAGGTACATTCCCGGTGTTCGTAACGTAACGGAACTGCTTTGCTCACCACTCGAATTTAAGCGCTTTCTTGGTGTTGGTTCGGGCATATCGGCAAAATCGCGTGGATCCTTCGCATCCGAGCAGCTGGAGGAGGCACGCGAATGATGCTGATGTATATCCATCATGCTCCCACCGTTGTGCTCGTTCGATCGCTGCAATGTCGCCCCAGCACTGTCCGGCTCTCGGATGATGTACATCGAGGTAGGTCGGTTCTTGAGCGTGCTGTACGATGTCTTTGTATTGATCAGATTCTTTCGATCTTCCTCCTCCTCTTCATCCTGCTGCCGCAGTATCATCGACGAGGTGATGTCGTGATTGTTGTTGTTCGGTTCAGCCACCGCCTTGTGGCCGTTCCGTTGTTGCTCTTCTTCATCTCCACTGGTGCGCCGCCCCTTGCTAACGCCATTGTTGTTGTTGTTCAGAATATCAACCGGTTTCGGTTCCCGATCGTACAGGTTCGGTGTGGAAACGTGAAAGTTTTGCCTCGAGTAAGGCGGTAACTGGGGTTCTTTGAACAGCTGGTGATCATCAGCGGGTGACTGTTTACCGACGGAACCGTTGCTGGTTGTGGTTGTATGCGTCACGGCAACGGGGCGCATCTCCGGAATCGAGTTTTGGCTAGGAGGACGTGGTGCAACTCGTTTCTTTCGCGCCGGAGCAACCGGCACCGGTGCCATCTGATGGTGGCCATTACCTGCATGACCATTGTTGATGGTACCACCGCGGGAACTCGAACTCACACCCGATGAGTCGGCCGAATTGAGTGAATTCGTCGAACTGTACGGTGAGGTCGTTTTCCCTGCCATCTTCGAGGTGCGGCTCAGATCGGACGAGGTGACCGACGTGGCACCGGACGTTTCACGTGCCGTCTTCTGGTGCATCCGGAAGATGTCGCTGGTGCTTAGCCGGTAATCGTTGTTGCGCAGTGCCTCCAGTTCTTTGCGTGACATCAGCCGAATCTCACTAAGGCCCACTTCACCGATGTTCATGTCCAGTTCGAAGCCCTGTTGGAAGTCGGCCGGATGGCGGAAAACGTATTTCTGGGCATCGAGCAGCTTATCGTTGCACACCAGCTCCAGCAGGGTGGACAGCTTTGTTTTTGCTCCGACTCGAGCCACATACAGCTGATCACGCGGCAGCAGAACGGTCACACGGAATGTCTGCTCGAACGGTGCATTCGGTACAATCGGTAGCTGTATGACTTTGTTGTTGTATTGACTAGGGGCGTCCAGGTTGGTGGTGGACCGACTAAGGTTGGATGTAGATTTGGAAACTGGAAGCAGACGAAGAATTGAAACGAAGGTAAGTGAAGGTCGCTGTGGCCAACAGGGAGTGTAGCTTACCATCTTTGTTTCTCTTTCCCAACAACCTGTTGAGCGTTGATAACCCATTCATTTTGAGGCAGGTTACTTTATTATTCTTCGATGTAAAAGATAAAAGGCACGTTCACCTTCTTGGTGTAACGTCTAGGGTGGTGGGAAGAAATTGGTATCGTTCGTACTCCTACAGCATCACAATTCTAAGCTTGCAAAAATCCTTTTCCGTTCTAAAGGAGTTCCTGAAAGAGAAACAAAAAACAGGCGCAATTAGTTACTGAATATTACTTGCTGGTCAATAGTAGTGGCTATCGAAAAGTACATTAAAAATTGAACCTTTTGCTAAGATCTATACATCGTGTATGGACATACGGACATACTTTACGACGAACGGAAGTACTCAATAAACAGTAGTGCAGTAGCTCAATCGTTAACTGTACGGCGTGAGAACACAATTGTTTGAAAATGCACGCCCTTCGGTTTCGCTTCGCTGTTCTACTACCTTTTCTCGAATCAAAAATCTTGCCTCACGAGCCACTTCAAACTGATGGTGTGGTCATTAGTCACGTGTCCGAGCTCTCGAGCTCTCGATGATGATGAAACGGGTAGGCTTCTGGAGGCTCTGAGATGCCTCAAAGGCGCAGTAAGTTCACGTTCCGCAAAGTTTGTTCAGCCTGGTTCGGCCGTGGCAATTGCCGTGGCTGCTATTATTACCACCACGAGCTAGATAAAACTATGTGAGCGAGTAGATGAAAATATTTGTTTATGAATTGGAATGCAGGCAGAACGAGTTGGATCTCGTGGCATCGCCTGAACACTCTTCTTACCAAAATTCAAAACAGAGATCATCGAAGATCTAATGATTTTGCAATGGTTCTAAGCAAGCGCCTCAGAAAGACGCAATAAGATTGGTATCATGTAACAACCAGTCGACGGACAACATGGACATCACACCGGGTGTGCGCGGTAAGTCTTTTGCCACGCCGCTACACCTCCCGCCCTAGTCTTCAAAACAATTGTTTCATTATTGATGAAGGTGGTACGCCACACAATCATTGTCAACAGGGTCGGGGGGTTCCAATCTGTGCGGCACATTCCAGCGGACCCCGTGCGCGCCAATGGGGGCAAGATAAGAGAAGGACCTCGGCAATCGAGTGGACATTGACACAGCCCCCGCGGTTGTACAAGTCCCTGCGCCTTGCTTGGTCGGCTTGGCTGCCTGTTGTCCACCCGCTGCGCTATCTCGCTTGGAGATGTCGCAACCGAGCGAATATTGCTCTAATCGCCACGAGCGGTCCCGTGCAATCACGCAGCCCTAAGAGGTTCCCGGCTCGACGGCACCGTAATCCTTCACCTGATACCGTCTCCGTTGATTTTCGATTGGTAAATGTGATGTGAGGGGGGTTTTCACATCGTGAATGGGTTCCTTTCTCGTGAATCCGATCATCATCGGATACGTGTTCTACACTAGACACCAATTAGACACCATCACCACCTACCGTTGCTCTCGGATGCCTGTGCTGTTGTTTCTCGGACAGCAATTTAGATTGGGCTTATCAACTGTTTATTTGTTTATTCGTCACTTCTTTTTTATCACTCAACGCACCGTGAGACGAGAACGGTCTCGAGCCTTATCGGAGCTGCTTTTACGTCAATGTGAGGAATTTTGAGGAACATTAATTTCTTAGCGAACTCCAGCGGGAAAGTAAAGCGCATTCGACGCAGTCCAAATGATCCAAATAAATCCTTCCGCCCCCCTTATCAAACCTCTGACTAACTGCAGAAGCTCAAGAAAAGACCTGCTTCTGGCACACGATAACAGTTTGCCTAAAAATGCCATACAGTTGACTCACTTGCACCCGGTTGAACAGGAAAAAAGGTTGCACTTTTGATGTTCACTGCACCACCATTAAGTGCGCCACCACTGGCTGTTACCACTGACCTTGGTCACACGTCCAGCAACGGTCCAGATTAAAGGGAACCGCCACACACTGATTAGGAAAAGCGATTTCCCTCCCAACTACGACACCAAACTGGTGTTCGAATGCGATTTGCTCGACGCGCCACACTAGCGCATAACTTCTCCACGAATGCGGTACTATCGACGCAGAGTGATAAAAATTAACTAAAACAAAAGTCGTGTTCTCCGCGGTTGAACCCCAGCGCCAGTCGGGTGCGAACAGGTGCGACTGTGTGCGATCTCCGCGGCCTGTGGTTGTGTGTTCTATCATGGCCATCGCGAGTTCACGATGGCGCTGATGATGATGATGATGATGATGATGATAACGATTGTGGACCAGCAGTAGTAACAGCAACAGCAGCAACGGCAGTACGCACTAGTAGTTGTAGCAAATACGCACACCGACAAGGTGGGATGCGTCTTGTTCTATCGCGACACACGCGTGAGACCTATCGCTGGTGGCTGGTTAGATAAAGCATCTCGCGTCTCGGCTCTCGCTACGTTGTGTAGTACACGTTCGCGAGGTGCACAAGATGGTCAGACCAGAACACAGCCAAGGTTCGATGATAACGATTGAGACGATAGCGCCAGCGTGCCTCAAAGATTCGCATTCATTCATCGGTAAAGTTGCTCAGTATCTGGACATAAAGCGCAACACTGCGACCGTACTGTTGCGTTTAGTTGTGAATGTTTAGGAAAAATTTTAAAACAGGATTCTGTCACTGCTTCTCGTTGGACAGGACAGGTTGCCATCCACCTACGGATGAAGTGATGACATAAAACAACCAGGGACGCAAGGAATGCCATTAGAATCTACTTTAACGCTTCGACGAGATCATTCTAACCGCTGCGCATACCACTCACCAACCGCAATGAGCCTCCATCAGTGAGAGAGATGCACATCGATCGTCGTTGCAGTGTACGTTTGGCGGTGCTAATCTTTCCGGATCTTTCTAGCAAGCAGGGGGCCACAGTGCGCCGCTGTACTCCGGTAGCTACAAACTCGGCTGTTACCTTCCAGATAATTATCGCCCCCCATTGAATCGTTGGCCACCACACACACCCCACCCGTTGGCGGGTGTTTAAGATCCGGAATGTGGCACTCAAGCTCAAGCTCAAGCTCTGCTCCCTCTCTCGTGCCGGTCCCTCAACACCTCCTAGAACGTGAAGGTCGACGGTAGCGGCGGCGATGATGGCTATCACCGTTTGTTCCGGGAGCCGGCGATCTTCGCGAGTCGTGCGATGATTATCGTTAGTTAGGGCTCATCAATTGCACCTCAATCAGTGGGACAATGGGCATGGGATGCCATTAGCTGGTAGAAAGGCCGCCGTGTGTCTCTGCCTTTGCCGCATGTGTGCAAGCACGTGAGGCGTTGGATGAAAACATCATTCCTCGCCGCGCACATCACTCCGAACTGAACCGAAATTGTCATTCAATTTACGAACATTCGAACACTTAAGAAGTGCGCGATTTGAGAGCAACTTCTGAGAGCTAATGTGATGTGCGCCGGAAGCAAGGTTCTGCCTTGCTGTAATCATGTTGTTGTGTAAATCGGAGTACCGAGGAGAGAGTAAGACAGAGGACTACAACAAATTACCTCATCCTTGGATAGGTGACTTTCAACCTCACCACCACCAGCACCTCGAGCTAGCTAGCGCTCATTGTGTTTGCAAATCAGAGTCGCGAGGAAATTACTTAACGTCAATCAGGTTTCGTGACGAACGGTGGCGCATTACGCCATCACCATATCCGTCCCCGTGTCGTCGCCCTCCCCGTGAGGTAATTGAGCGTCTGGAGCGTCACCGAACACTCCGGGACCGGAGGGATTAAGCCGTCCAGGGGCCAGGTATATGTTTGCACGCTCTAGTCTCTTTCTCTTATCATATTGCTCACGCGCTCGCTAGTTGTTTTGTCTGAGATTTATTTCATCCCAGCGTTGCCGCGTTGTTGGCCGCGATGATGCTGTCTGCCGAGCATGTGATTCCGATCAATCAATCGGCCGCTGTTCACCACCTATCAGTGACAATTCATTGATGAGTTGGCGAATTTGAGTTTGTTCGATAAAATGGCGATGCCATGTGCGACAAATGCTGCAAGCGATGGTTTTGCTGTTGACTTAGTGAATCAGATACACAAGGTAGCCAAGGTTACGCCACACGTTTCGCTAACGGAGATGCGAGGTCGAACGGCTGTAGTCCGTTGTAAGGCTGGGAAACCCCAATTCACAACTAATCTGACCTACACGATTCCGCTATCCGACATAATTGATGCATCGATCATTCCCGCTGATCTTCGACGATCAATGCTGGTGGCAGAGTTCACCTCAAACGTAGGACCTTCACCTAAAGCACGATCGTGAGGCAAAATGAAACAGGAACATCAACGCTACCCTTCCCAAACGGTTGTTGATGCTAGTGATAATGCATTGAAAGTCGGAAGGTTGGATGACCGACCCGGGGTGGTCTGCTTCCGGCCTTGTCCGGCTACCAACCAGACACCACGGCCATGTTAAAGTGATCGCGTTCACACCACCCCACCGAGATAGCGATTGGATGATGGATTGCTTGCACGCTTAGAATCTCCATCATATCCCAGTTGGAGGTTCGCTTTTCCTCTCAATCAAAACTGTAACCCGGGGAGTCGAGGCCCGAGGTACCGAGTGTGCTAATAGCAGACAATCACGTGTGTCTCGGCGGTGCAGGTGTGATCGCGATGGTGATGATTGCCTTCTCCTCCCGTTTTGGTTTTGTTGCGATCGCGCACTTTGCATACAATGCGTATTTGAGATGCGTGTGTACTTGGACTTGAAGGTGAGCTGTGGATGATCGTGAACGCGTTGTAGTAAGTGTTATTGTAACGATGCCAAGTGCCTCTATTGAGCACGCATCGGCGGTCTAGGCGTGCGAAAATTCGTCAGACGCGATCGCCCAACAGCAAGGTTAACGTCAGCTTGGTTTGGATTCGTTTTAGTTAAATTTACTTTTCCAATCAGCCTCTCGTCGCTCGATTGAAGACACGGCTTAAGGGAGTTTATCGCAATCACGAGACACCTTCTTTTTGGGTGGAACCGGACTTCAAGGGCCCTGATATTTAGGGAACGAATCGGAACGAATCGCTAAACAGCTCTCGTGTCTCATTCACCATTCCATTCACGCATCTCGGGGCGATCGCGACGCCGTTGAAGACGCAGTTCTGCCACAATACCGAGTTGAATACGATCTTTAAACCACCGCGCCGGAGCCTCACAAGTGGCTTCAATTCAATTTTGCCATTTAACACCAATCATCATCTTCCACGTGATGTACGCATTGATCGCCCCTTCGGCTCAATAAGCGTTCAACGGGGTGAGATTAAGGTGGTGCTCGTCTCGTTCGTTGTGATTTGAAGGTCCCACCACCAGAAAATTGATGATCCCCGCGTACGGTGCCGTGGTTTGAATAGTGAACATTTGGGGCTTTTCATCGGAACTGTCGCCGAACCGCCGGAGCGTTACTGATAGGATATTAGCTACGGTTTTTTTTTTTTTTTTTTGGTGAAGGGATGATTGGCGACGACGTTTCGATGAACGATCCGAGCCCACCAAGCGAAAGTGCGAGCCAGTGGACCCGGGTCACCACCTATCTCCTTCTCTAATCGAAACCTAATCGTGCATTCATGTGCGCTCGCGTCAACGATTGGCGGGAAGAGGGTCTGATCTGACGTCTTCCTGGGTTTCGCGGATGAAGGGGCATCCGTGGAATTGGCGATTTATGGTAAACTCCGATCGGAATTGCCCATCGACAACCGACTCACCTTGCACGCATCCTGATCCATTCGTCCGGAGGGTGGTGCATCATCATCATCATCAGCTATGGAATGCACGTCCGCTTGAATCAACGAATTGCGCAAATTCGCGACGGGAGATGGTGATTGACACTGACGGCGACGTAACACAATCCTGTATTCGTACTTCGTTTCACAGTAGCGCATGTGTCTCGAATTTGTAGTTTATCGTTTATTGTAGTGCTAGACTTGCTTATCTAAGGATGGAGCGCATGTAACAGCAACATTGCAGATGAAGATGACGCTCCTCAATCCACGCACACAAGCATATCACTATATAATAACACTTATTAATCATTACACAAATAGTTCAAGCACCATAAAGTTAAGAGCTGCCTTTCTGTGTCATCTCTTGCGAATTGCCACACGAACTCTGGCTCGATTTCAGAAAATAGTGTTGGATTGAATGCCTTCCATGTTGCTGAGCTCGTCCGTACGATCGCTCTGCTTTACGCACGAAAGTACCCTTCCGGCGGCAACTATCGGATAGATAAGATTGAAATTCCGATCTTATCTCACTGAGTAAATCATTCTTGAGTTCACTAATCGCCTGTGCTACGCTGCTCGCTTGCCCGGCGACAAAACATTCCGATCTGATCCGTTGATATCTGGGACTAGCCATCAGGTTGAAGCAGAGTGGACAGGCCCAGAAGGTCTGTGGTGTTTTGGCCATCTCTTCGAGCAGATGCGCTGGTGTACCGGTGCAAGCAATGTGAAACGAAAGGCCACAATATGCTCCACATTTAACACTGGCAATGGGATATCTAATCGGTTCGTTGCACTTATGACACTTGAAAGACATATTGCGACTCGCGAGAGGGTGTACACCGGAGTAGCAATAGATAATATCGTAACAATTGTACAGCAACACTAAACTGTTCGATTGCACATCTTGCTGCGACCCAATTCGTTTCGTAGTTCTCAGTTCTTTCGACGAAGACTGATATGCATTGACTAAACAATCGTCCCTGACATCGGTAGTTGAGCAAGCTTTACAGCTTGCAGTGCCGGGAAAATGATAATACCTCGTTAATAACGCAATCTGCTGCAAGATAGAAGACAATGTTGCAGTAGTCTGATAATAGCAGCAGCGTGCGAAGTGATATAGCTCCGATAAGGAGGATCTATTCGTAAATCGTAAGTTACAGACATTCAGGTCGATAACAGTTGGTCTATTTAATTTATTTATTATGCCCGCAACCAATTTAAATTTTACTTGGCCATGAAGATCTAGAACACTTTGATCACAGTAACCTGCGGGATAGTAATAAGCAATTTGTTGCCAATCTTCGAAGGAAGCTCCCACAATCACTACGATTCTGTTTGCCCTCGATACGCCCAGACCTTCGACGTTGCAAATCACATCGGTTGCTGACAACTGCGACCGCTGCCTCAATACAGGTACAGTTGTTTCTGGGACTTCATCATCGCGGCCCACTTCAGCACGATTATCATCATGATGCTTATGACCGGTGAAGTATGCTCGATGAATCGAATCAACACTTGGCCACGCACATTACATCCCAACAACATCACGAGAGCCACTTCAAACCGTTCCTCGCTGATGATTGTCAATTGCAAACGCGGTCTTCGATTGTTGACGGCATGATGGCGCGTTCTAATTGCTCGAAAATCCCCTTCGTAACGAACCTTTCATCTGATATGATTGCCCTGCGGGACCAATAATCGGTTCAATAAACAATCAACTCACTGATCGTAGCGGCACGTGTGAAACGCCATATCTTTGCAGACATCCCGCAAATTAAGAGCAACCCGTGGTGTGTTGGCACTCCCACCACAAGCGGTTGCTGGAATGCAAGGTTGAACCAAGGTTCTTCTCAATTGATAAACGAACTGCGTACCACCAGAAACATTTTCAATGTCCGGACGCCAACGCCTCGAAGGTCTCCACCTTCTTTTGGGGAGTGCCGCGTGGCCTCCAGTGCTCGCATGCACAAATGTGGCTGATCATCACAAGAAACCAACCGCCGAGGTACGAAAATAAATATTGAATCGAACATGTCGACCGACCGAGCGACCGACCGAGGGCGAGGCCGACCGCAAAGGCTAGGACAGGATTCCAGGTTTGGTAGCTTGCTGGCGACGCTAATGCCGGCGAGCCATGGCTTTCGGCTGCAATCCATCTACTCTCTCATATCTGGCTCGATCGAAACCAAAAATATTTTTTGATGACACTTCTCTTCCCCACCCCCAGACCAAGACTTGTTCACAAGAAGAGCTATCGAACTAGCATGAGCTCTGTGCGCGGGACGGACAGCGGAGTTCAAGGTTGGTCAACCGAGAAAGTCGAAATTCCGGTTTATCCTTCCCTGTGGCACTTGTCGCGATGATCTTACCGAGCGGGCGTAAACCACCTCCTCATCGAAGCAAAGGATAGTTATTTGAGCTTTGAGCTGCTGTTACGCCAGACTTCCAGTCATTCCGGCAACCTAACATGTCTGCGTAATATTCCCTCTGGAAGAGACCGCCACCGCGTAGGCTGCATGCCGATTGGTGTTCGACCAACGGGAGCAATAATCCATTCCAATAGAAGTTTTCGCAACGCAGCTACTTCTTATCGTACCGGGGGGGGGTGAGCATGTTGGCGCACTGCGCAGGGGGCCGGCCACTTGGGCTGGCTCCGACTCCGAAAAACCTGTTTCCAAACGTTCATACACATTGGGCGAGCACATGCCACACTCCTCGAGCTCTAGTTGCGCGCTATCGCTAGTTCAGACCGTGCTGGTCCGGTCTGGCCACCGTAGCAGCAGCTGCGGCCGCCACCACCGCCAAGCAAAGGCCCTTGTTTGCTTTCGGGATTTTGCGGAGGAGGTAACGGCTTTGGAATGTTAATTGCGCCACCGCCAAATACAAACAAGAAGTCCACCCAAGAACTCTGTTTGGCTTTGGATTACTGTCCGAACCGCCGAGCGGTCTGACTCTGGTCTGATTTAAGAGACATCTGGAGCAATGGTGCTGGCACCTATAGGTGGGTATAGTGTCGCCACCGATGACAAAAGTTTGTTTGCGTATTCAGCATGTTTGCGAGCGGCCCACAAGGATTTAATTAGAATTCCACACAGCCAGTGTCTGGATGGCGCTTGTCACATTGCCGAAGGTCGAGAAGGTAGTAGTGGAGGACGTACAGTAACTCAAACTCCCTCCTTCGTCGTCGTGGGTTAGTGTGACGGGAGAAAGGAAGAACGAAGACGACCAACCTTACTGTCGCGTCGCTATCCCCAGATGGAATCGAACCCAAGGTATCTGTGATGTCATAGAGCAGACACAGTGCTAAGGCGGTAATACTGCCAGAGAAACCTTGAGACAACGAGCTTATAAAGAAGCCATCATCATCATCACCGTTGGAGCTAACCAAAAAGCAGTTGAGTGCAATCGATGAAGAGGGCTAGTTGTGATGAAACTGATCTCCGTTCGCCATTGCGGAGACTGTAGTAAAGAAGGACATCCGCCGTCTCGAACTCACCATCGGATGGCGCCATCACTGCTGCTTGGCGCGATCTCTTCACTGGCCCTGTTTGTTTGTTTGCGTTTTTAATTGCCTTGTTCTTGGACACACTTTTGCGTGAATTATGGCAGGATGGTCGGTCGAGCGTTAATTGCTTTGATCTCGTTGATGCTGCTGCCGATGCCGCTGACCTCTTCTGGGTTGGTATGTCCCACTTCGTGGGCTCTGTGACAACATCATCTGCCTAATGTCTCTATTCACCGCGGTCCAGTGGCGGGAGTCACGCAAGAGGCATCAAATTCTTTGCGAATATCTCATTAGAAACAACAGGCTACGAAGCAGAGACGGGTTGTGGGGGTAAGAGGCCCCGGACCGTGCTGTGAGGTGACTCTTTATGCAATCCATTCATTCACAACCGACCCGAGATGCTGCAAAAACCATCTATTTCTTTTCTTTTCATTTTTCCGAAACGAATTATGCCGTTCAGCTTATTAATTCAAAGATGGCACCGACCGGGTAGAGAGGGCTCCAAATAGACGGCCTTGCAGCCGGATCAGCAGCAGACCGTCAATTCCAGAGGCAGCTTCCGTGAGAACGTGGAAACAATTACCACAAAGTAATCGGCGGCTTCCACTAGACGACGACGACGACGACGATTGACCGATTTCCTAACCCTCTCTTCAGAGCGGATCTCCTCTAGAAAAAAGTGACCCCTCCAGTTGATGTGAGGTTTCTGATTCTTCGATCAGAAAGTAGGTCTCTGACCAGGGTAATTGTTGAATGAGGCAGCAGCAGCAGCAGCAGTCGAGCAAAGGAGGACAATACTGACCACCATTCATCGGATGACTTAATTAATACACGGCTCCCGACTCCCGTCTCCCGGGACCTATAGCTGCTGCCTGATAGTGCCAGCTGGCACATCTTCTCCAGTGGGTCTAGCCTTCCCCACCCCCCATGGAGCAGGTCACACGGTCTGGCTGCACCGTGCTATAGGGGACGGATTCCCGGTGTTCCCGGTGGATGACAAACGAGGCAACGAGGGAGCTGATCAAAGCACCAATCAGCCACCAAACGTTATCAATGCCCCGTGGAGTTGAAGCGAGAAATCTGAATCCATGGCCTGGCCACCCTGGGGCTTATTAGAGACGCAGCAGGGAGTGATCATTCCGAGGATCGTTTTGTACACCTTCCGTGGTTCCGTGGACAGTCTGCATAAACATCGTGATGGCCGGCAGAATCACCACGACACAAGGCACAATGATAGTGCCCGGTCCACACGCGGCATAAAACGGTTGTTTGTCGCACGTAATTATACCGTGGGCTGCTGCCGTGCCAGTCCAAAACGACCGGGAGGCCATTTGCATTCATTCGCTTCCTGCGCCGTTCCTCGTTATCACTCGTGCACCTCAGGCATTAGATGATCGTCGATGGGACGGCCGAAGAAAAGTGATGCAGAACAAACCATTCCGGAAGAGGTGCTGCATCTCTGGGACTCTGGGAACGTGTCCAGCGGGGCTTGCAGCTGGTCTATGTCTATTTCTTAATAATTGCCGCGTGAAAACCCCTCGTCCGAGGTCTGGATTCCACGTGGCTCCCGTTCGCTAGCTGCCAAATCAAAGTGCGGTTCTCGGTTCGCAAACACGCAATCTCTGCTCTGTTCCCGGAACAGCGAACGGTCATTCCACTGACGTAAGGCAAAAGAGCCGCACACAACATCCGTGCATCTCGCGTTCGGTCTCTCTCTCTCTCTTTCTATGTGGACCCTTTGAGGAATAGGATTCCGCCACGATTCCCGTAGGAATGTTCGCTATTCAAATACCGGGTGGTGCGCACCAGGCAGTGGATGCGGCTAACAATGGTGTTTACATGCTGCTCCTCTGGGGCGTGAAGGAAACCTCATCGCAATCCCCCCCTCCCCTTTTCCGTATGATGAAAGAATGTCCATTCGGACCACGGTAGTAGCAGCAGCAACGGCAACGGAGCTGAATGGATGAACCGTTGCGACCAGTCGAGTCGTCGTCGTATCGTAAGATGAGGTGGCTCGGTCACGAGGAACGGATGGTTGAACCAATTTCAGCTGACCTCAGGCCTCACACGGTCAGTGGCCGCGTGCGAGCGCCTGTGTGTTTGCGGATCAGCATGTAACGATAAAACATAAATCGACGCAAGGGAGCACACAGGAGGTTATCATAGGAACATGCTGGCTAGCGCAACGGGTTTGGAAACGGTTTGAGCGGCACTTTCAATGCAAATAGCTCGACCAAACGTCCGACCGCCCGATCGAGCGTTTGTTCGTTCGAACGGGAGTTTAGATGAAAGAATGGAAGACCCATTTGGGAATGGAATGGTTCCATGTAGGCAGATAGTCCAACACACTCTCGACATCCGACACACCGGGGGGTTCCCTCCCTCGAATGTACGACAATCTAATGGCAGAAGACCAGAGAGCCCTTTCTTAGGAGAGAGACAACATTCCAGAGCACACACCGAATGGAGACTAAACTTAATCAACAGCAAACGCAAAGTGAGCTCTCGTGTGATGCCGATAATTACATTAATTGTTTGCTCGGGAATGAAACTAAAATAAAAAAAAACGATTCCAACCAAGCCGCCTCGCGTGTCGTGTACCAATTATACCGCCAATCATCCATCCATCATCTAGGAAGCAGAAATTAATGACCTCACCTGGTAGTGTGAGGTTTTTGTCTCAAAAGCAGAGCGTTTGTGTATTAGAGCATATAAAGTAGAGAGGTCTTTCTCTGGGAAGCAATCGAAGTGCAACTTAAGTGTCTTCACCGTGACACGGCGACATCGACAGCCACTCCAGACTGTCTGGGTTTTTTGGTTAATGATGAACCATTTATCAAAATGACATGATCAAGCTACGTCTCGTGCCACGAATCGTCGAACCGGAAATCGGGCCACCGGGAAATGATGGTCCGGGGTGGTAGCGTTTGAGAAGAGTTACTTCCTGGGCGGCGAGCGTAAAAGCTCGCCTCAACCGACTTCCGCTCAAATGCCCTGGAACGGTAATCGGGCATTACATGCCACAGATTGGGCGGTCGTTCCGTCGGAGGTTGGACGGATGACAATCGAAACCGAACATTAACCTGCCCTACGAACCGCTACAAATACGGATTCGACGGAGCTCCAGTTGTGGCGCCCCAGATTTTTTCGAGCGATGCCTCATACCGTTTTTGTTCCTTGCTCCTGTTGAACGCTCACGGGCGGTAAGTGCAGGTGATAGTGTAGCTGGTATCAAACCGAACCGAAGAAGACGAAGGAGCAACAGAAGCGAGTGAATCTAACGGTGTACGATACCTCACCTATGGGAATTCCCGGTTTTTTTCTTCAAACAAATCCGGAGATTTCGGTTCCTGCCGCTACTTCACAGCGACTCAGCATCATCAAAATACCGACATCACTACCAGATCCAGTCGGTCCGGCCAGACAGCGGGACAATCGTTTGTTAAATCCCGATCCAGCGAACGATGATAAATGTTCGGCTGGAAGAAAGCAGTCGGTCGGTCTGGAGTTTAGCGGAGCAGCACAGTGGCTTGCCACAGCCTGATCGCCTTGGTGGTATTATGGGCGCCAAGCGATGTGCTTGATACGGAATGACCTCTAGCGAGCGTTGAAGACACAACGCTGAAGAAGTCGACGAGAGACCCAGAGGAACACGCCCTTAGGAACGGAGTGCCGGGAGCCGGGACTTGCTCTTGGAAAGTGCCATCGTCCGGCCATTCCCGCCGGACCACGGACCGTCGATCCGTCGAGCCGTTTTCACTCGAACCGGTTCTCTCGGGAGGATTTCGGGAGGAAACATTGGTTCCCATTTCGAATGGTGGGACCTCCAGACCAGATCGACGAATGTCTCTCCCTCGCACAATCTGTCTCTCTGTCTCTCTTGCTTCTTCTCCTCCCAAGCGCCAGATGGGGTGCTTCTACCACGCGAAAGGGATCTCGAATGTAGGTTAGAGAGCCACGAGCTCCGCTCCGGTCACGAGACAAAACGGGGATGTAATGTGGATGCGCGCACGAGTCACCCTTGGCCATGTGATGAAGTCAACGATTTGAGTTGCCTTTAGTGATCGTGCCAATGGGAGGAAAGGGAAATGAAATTCGCATCAGAGTCGCGTCGTTCCTGCAGCCGCACCCAAGGCGTACGCTCTCTTCCAGACATTCCTTCCCGAATGGAGGCGCTGCCAGGAGTTCCATCCAGCGCACCAGCTCGCGCACAGGTTGGCCAAAGTCTGACTCTTTCTCTCTCTCTCTCTCTCTCTCTCTCGCTGGTGCTCCTCGATGATGATCAATGAGAAAGCTATGCCTTAGCCTCGAGTAGAAAAAAGCGAGCCACTCGCGAGATTGGCCTTTTGCTTCGAACCAATGGAATGTGGAATGTGTGGCCGCCCAGGACGGTAGCGAACCCGAAATCGTAAGGAACCACAACAGACACCGTTCTTCTAGAGAAGCCCCTGGAGCCTGGAGGAGAAATCGCGCGCGCACAGAACCTACATTCCACCGCACACAAACTCACGCTAATACCTCAGGGCACCTGGAGCAACAGTATCGTTGCAGTCGGCAGTGCGGTGCGCTGCTGCTGCAATTCTCCTCGCCCCGGAGAGTGAGAGAAGGTGTTGTGCTCAGCCGCAGGTCACAGGAAGTGCTTGACATAACAATAAACACAGCTGGACAGATTTATACGAAAATACGCTGTTGCTGCTGCTGCTGCTATGCTAATGCTGACACCGCTGCTTGCGGACAAACGAACCAACCACAGCATACGAGGACGAGGCGACGAAATATGCAAGACCTTCGGTTTCCCCGATTTGGCATAGGCAGGGCGGCTCGAATGTGGGAAAGCCAAAGTCGAAGATCGTAAACTAGAATAATGATTGTATGGGCCCAGCTACTACGAGGGTGTCCAAATTGAGGCGAAAGAGGTCCAGCTGATCCTATTCGAGCGATACAATAACATTTGTAGCCTTCAACTGCTGTCAGTCCCCTTTTGGTGGACCATTTGTATGCTAATCGATTCACATACTCGATCGCCATCTTTTACGATCGGTTTTGTGTAATCCCACGACACGCGTTTGCACGACACGTTTCCTCTTAGTGCAAGAACAGGGAACTCCAGGTCATTATTGGCAGATTGATCGTGCAGCGAGAACACTTGTAACTGCTTGGCGCCTTTTTGGGAAAGGTGTCACAAACTATCAAAACCTCCAAAACGATCCCTCCAAACTAATCACCGGTACACACCGGTACAGCTGATCGATCGATCGATCGATCGGACGACTTTCATTTCTAAAACACCCCATGCCACAGGTCATTGTAGCGTGATGGCTGCCATTTAGCTACAACCTTGCCAGCGCAACCGTTACTGTCACGAATCTCTCTCTCTCCCTCTCTGGAGCCGCGAGGCGCCCATGAAATCGATCACAATAGAGCAATCTATCAACATCGATTGAGGTGCTGCCCATGAGTCCGAAAGCCCTCAGAGACGTGACACGTACACAAGGTAGTAGCCTTTTGAACTCGGACCACAGCAATCGGACAGGATCGATCGACTCCAGAAGCTCCGAAAGGCAGGGAGGGACACGACACTTCGTGTCTCTTCAACGTCGACTTCAGCGCGGTAAGTAGGTTTGTAGGTGGGAAACCTCTGGTGATGGCGGTGGCCAATTTGGACCTCTAATGGGACTTCGCACCACAGCAGGCACATTCCGTGCAGAATGCAAAGTCACGACGTACTTGCCCCAACCAGGGACGCTGCTGCTGCTGCTGAGTGTAGAGAAGTCGTGGACAAGGACCTTCGTTCTCTTATGCTACCCTAGGGGTTGACACAATTTGCATCCATTGATAGAGAATGGTGGGGGACTACGATGATGACTCCAAAGGTCACTAACACATCGACCACCGTGCAGGTTATTGAACCTCCTCCACCTCCACTTGGAAACGTTTCATTTCAGAACGGACAAGTGACGAATTATGGACTCTGCGCGCTCCGTGGCGAAGCAGAGGAGTCGTGGTAGAGGAGGAGGATGTCACGTTCCGGAATGGTGACCATTATCCACGAAGAACCGTTGTGCGCGTTTCATATTTTAAATCTTAATGCGAACGAAACAACCTGCCTGGTGGTTCTTCCGTTCGTCCGGTCCGCGTACACACATTAGTGTTTACACACGATCGTGCTGCTCACCACGTGTGTCCGCGAACCAAATGACCAAACTGTGTGTACACAGAAGACATGGTGGCCACTCTTCTTCTCCAGAATGGACAGTTCGTCGATGGTGGTCATGGAAAGCATTAATCTTTTAACGTAGGACGAGACGAGAGCAGCAAAGAGTAATCTGCTGTAGCGGATGTGGAGCAGCTTAGACCAATTTCCAAGAAATGTGGCTTAACGACCCCCCGGCTAGCCCCCCCAACACACGACGCACGCATAACTCTAGATGATGTTTTTGTAGATTAACCGTTCCATTCCGAAGCAAAGCGACGCGAGGCTTCCGCATTCGCTTCTCCTTCGTCTAGAGTCTGGTTCGCATTAAGCCCGCCAGGTTATTAAGTTTAACGTTTATTAGAGCAATTGACCTTGACTTTGCATTAGACCACATACGATAGTATCTATCAGACTTAACATGACTGAAGGACTGGGTGGTGGTATAGAGAGGAACTCGACATTACTGCAACAGCATCAGTGATCCTAAAGGTGTTGAACCGCCTTTCTATCTGCCTCCATAATAAGCCAGAGATACAAGGTTCGATGTTCCAGAGATCGCATGCTTCATGATTATTCCATTCGAACACACATGATCATCCAGCGTGTTCCAGCATGTTCATTCACAGACCCAGTGGCAACAATGTAGCAACTGGCGATGTCGAGCGTTCAATGCGCTGCTGCAACAGCTACTGAAGACCAAGCCGGGAAGCCTTACAGCAGCATCTACAACGGCGGCGGCATCTGGAACGCCTCAGGGGTCGAGGCGCATCGAGCGAACGAATTGGCGACCCCAAAAAGGCATATCGCTAATGATGGTCCCAGCGAAGGCGCGCGCGATGAACATCAGCGACTGAGGCCACTGAGACCGCAGCCCACTCAACGCGCCCTCTTTCCCTCCCTCTCTCTCTCTCCTCTACCGCAAGTGACCTAAGCTGGAATACACTTTGCTCCCGGAGGTCCATGTAATAAATATGAACGAACGAAGCGAGAAAATACCAAGAACCTGGACAACCAAACGGTCCACGGGGATCCGCGTATCGCTCGTGTGTTGCATCGTCGTCACGTCTATCTCCCTCCACCGATTACCACCGGCTTTAGATGCTGGCTTGTTGGAAAAATAATAATGATTTGACGGCTTTGGACGATGAACCGGCAAGTAATCTGAGATGCTGGAGTCCAATCGGAGGAGCACCGTGGAGGAGGTAAAGATGCTGTAACGTAACGCGTTTCGCTGGCACACCGTACACCTTCAGCTGGCAAAAGATCGGTGGCTTGTGGATCACTGCGCACACGCGCAAGGTTTCAAAAGCTAGTTTGCGATCGGATTGGATACGCCACAAATGACGTTTTCGAGGGAGTCGGCATCGACGACCCCTGCACTCTTCATTTTCTGCGGATCAAGCTATTCGGTGGACTTTAAAACATTGTTTGCCCCATGATGTGGCCCATCTGCAAGTTTGTACATCTTAAACGCCGCAGCAAGCAATTCGACAATACGCAACGATGTCCGCGAACTCCGAGATACAAGATTGCGGTGCTGTTGTACATCTGTTCTCCTAGACTTCCCGCTCGAGAACTCGGAGAATAGGAATAATAAATTAATTAAAACAAATCGCGGGTTGGCGGTCCACATTCTCGTTGCACATACTCTGCTAATCCCACCAAGTACCAAGATGGTGCGATACAACATCGTGCACATCGCCCCGAAGTACACCCTCGCCACTGGAGCATAACATGCGCGTGCGCGAACCACGCATAAGGCGGCAAAAGCATGCACCTGCGCACCGACTCCATTGGCCGACCAATTGCGCACGACATTCGCATACGCCGGGTAGACCGGGTTCGAGTGTTCGCTCTTCACACAGTCGGTGATCGAGAAGATTGCCAAGATCAGAGACCTCCTCACGGGGTGACGGTGGTGAGCCTATGCCTGGCCAACCCAACTCAAAGCCAACACTCGCGCGAGCGAGATGAGAAATCTCGACCGCGACCGGTCGGTCGGAGACAATTTAGGTTAATGGTTTTGGCTCGGGCGACTGGAGCGACTCAGCGCGGGGCCGCGATCGCTGATTCTACATTCGCCTAGATCCGGGGCCTCCGAAACGGCACTGAAGCTGTGAGGAGTGTCTGTGTTCAGGGCGAACGCGAACGATCGATCGGTGTAAAAGTTCAATCCAATGGGCAGGGGGGCCCCGGAAAGGGGGTGCTGAGGTGTGATGCGCCCGATGCTCTCTCCCACGCTTCGCTTCCAAGCGACATACACACCCCCACGGTGCCTTCTTTCCTTTTACGTAAAAGCACGCGACCTCGATCACTACTGCGCTTCACTTCTGCAGTTCGGGCGAGCAGCTGATATGCTAGCAATTGAAAGCGCACACGTGTATGAGTGTGCGACCAGTTGATGCCGAATCAGCAGTACCAGCAGTCACATTCACCATCAGCGGGAAGGACTGGTCCAAGTCCGGCCAACCACCGCAACTGCTGCTGGTGCAAATTAGTAATTTTTCACGTTGATCGCGGCGAACCAACGGACGGACGGAGGGCTGTCGTCGTCGTCGACGTTGACGCGGTGCAAGATTAATGCACGATGATGATCGGTGGCCGCGTGCGCATAGTAATTATTGGTGGAGACGCTAAGGCGCAGTAGGTCATACAGACCGGGACCTCTCTGCCTCTCTTCCTCTCTTTCTATCGCGGTCTTGGTCTCGTGAAGTAGAAGTGGATGTAGATAAGTTGGAATTGGATTCAACCCCCAAAGGCATCTCGAGCAACTCGACACTGGTTCGCGTTCGTTGAGGAGGTTAGATGGTCTTTTAGATAAATTCATTCTCGATATATGGTTAAGCTGGTTAAGTGCCCGCATCTCGTGCTGCAAAATGGCCGCATAGTATCAACCAACAACTACCGCTGCTGCTGCTGCTGCATTCATCGAAGGTCGTCACATAACCGAGCTGAAGAGATGCAACAAATTCGCCGACCAGCAGCCGATCCATTCACCGTCACAAGGAATGGCGAGCGGAAAACACCGATCAACGATCGGTCCGCGACGATGCTGCATGCCGGGTAGACTGGCCCCTTGCGGAAAGAAAAAAAATGCTGGCCGCGCATTAGAGAGTGTCGTCGAGAGTGGCGTGCGATCGTTCTCACTTCCTCCTCTGTACTCTGTCATCGTCGTCGTTGACGTCGTGTCACGATCGGCAGAAGAAATTCCAGTCTTTCAATGCGCCGGTCCGCCAGGCCTCGTGGTAGACGCGAAGGAACCTCCTTTTAAATGTGGCCGGTAACCGCCGCACCTTCTGTCGAGTGGGGCCCACCTTCAGGATCCCGAGGAGAGTGCGAGGATGTTTTGCATAATAATTTAGGTTAACAAGGTCCCCTTGGCCTCTGGGCGTGTTGGTTTGTGGTCGTCCCGAAGTCGCCGTCGTCGTTGTCGTTGTTGTTGTTGCCGCCGTGGCCGCCGGATGATGATTATGGCGACTCGTTTGCTATCCGACTCACTTTCACGCAATGTGGCGCGTTAGAACCTGATGCTGATGGTAAGGGATTTCACAACAAGATTTTTGGCCAAACCGGACACACTGGTGGTTGGTGCAGTGAAGGTGCGTGAAGGGCAGCGCGCGTTGTCACCGAGGAGAAAGTGCAATCGGATGGAAAGTTATTAGGAGGACATTTTATGGACACTAAAATGGGTGAAGAGTTGGGGGACTGAAGTGATTACTGAAGTGGTGAGAGCCCCGATGGCTAGATGGCTTTTGCCCTGTGGCTATCTGTTACTCTCGGTCGAGGAGGAGAACGTGGAGTGTGGCAGCATTCCAGCGCAAGAGCTGCACTTTTTGGGCCCTGAGGGTGCTTTGACAGTTCAAGCCTTCTATGAACGAATCCAGCAAACGTACTAATGTTTCAAATTATGCTACGGTCATTTGAAACACTCCGCGCGAACGTATCGCAGTGATTACAGCGCTCATCAACTCCCACCAATCAGTGTTGCAGAACGTGCCCATTCTTCTCGCGCCATCGCTTTTGTCGTCTGTGAGGGAATTACCGCGGCATTCACTTATCCAGGGGAGTGAATGAAGGGCCCTACATCAAACGCGAAGCGTCTAGTAAATTGGCCCTTTCCACCTGACTGATCGAGGGAGCACGTACCGTTATAGTTGTCCGGCACCAAAACAACAGACCACAGACAGAGGCCATCGGATGCAACCATCCATCTGTTCGATCGATCGATCGATCTGTCAGCGGTGACAGTTTGCTCCCTTCCGCTCGAGTTGCAATGGCTGCTGCGGTTGCTGTTGCGGCACAACAACCGAGCACGCTCGTCAAGCAGGAGCAGCAGCAGCAGCAGCTGATTGCTTGATTGATTCAATTTTCGAACGAAATTACTCTCGACGAACTCGCCATTGAGACGAACATCTAAGCAGACCACACTGTCTGTGAAGAGTCTCTCACGAGAACAACAGAGTGGTGCAGAAACGTGGATTTACTCTTGAAAATACATTTTAGTAAGGAAAAGTGTAAAGTTTCATCACGAATACTTGAGCAAAGCGATCATCAATCTAACAATTTCATGTGTTTGACGTTGCTGAACACTTAAATCCAATCCGGCCAATCATCTTCTGCTTGGATTCCTGCTTTTCATCGCACCTTTTGCGCTCCGAATGGTTGGCTGACTGACGCTTCCGCCGTCCACATCAAATGAATACTCAATCAAAGCCAGCTGGCTTTGCTCCAGCGCAGAGCCCCGTCCGTCAACATCATCATTCTCATCGAAGTGTGGGCTCGACGACGAATGGCGTATACGATTAATTGCGAGACATCAGCCAGCACCATGGCGCGTGGTACCAAGTGGTAAGTGTGCAAGTCGCGCTCCGCCTCGCGCGCTGACCCAATTCAATTGTCAACAGCGGCGCTGCAACTAAGTGCACCGTCAGCAGCCTGACAACCAACCGGCCGGCGGAGTTCACAAAACAAGCAGCACCACCGAACTGTCAATGGTGAGGTGACGATCGGCGAGTGCCGTCACGGAACCACCTTTGCTACCTTTGCCAGCCAGCGCATCGACAGGGGTTGTCGTCAGCAGGAAATCCGGAAAAGGAGAACCGACGGGAGGGTTGTTGAAGGTCCTATGCCGGAAGAAAGCTCAGTAGCAGTGCAGTTGTTGATACTAATGAAGTATTGAATGTATCGCGTTGATAGAAGGAGTACAAAAATGGTTTGCAGACTGGAATTAGATCCCATTTAAGTGGAATTTATGCTATTGGAAAACCAAAATGAAAAATTCAAACGATAATGATGAGAAAACGTCTTCTAAACGCATTGAATCGAGACATGCAAAAATGGAAATCCAAAGTGCAACAACCTAAACATATGTCTGCCCTACAGATGTACCCCTGGCACGAGTAACACACTTCGCGCAAGGTGCCAGCAATCATCATGCAACAGATGCACTTAGTAGATTGCCTGCGGTACTTTGAACAGCAGCAGCAGCAGCAGCAGCAACGAACCAGTTCTTAATGAAGCACTTTCTTTCGCGGCCGGTTTCGGTTCACCAGGTTCACCTCATTTGTGGGGTCGCCTGCAATTTCTTCCCCGACCACCAATCAGCTTCACTCACGAGAGGTCGAAGGCGAAAGTGCAAAATGTAGAGATGCGCTACTACCCTTAAACCGAAGATCTCATATGTTGCAAATGATCTAGTTTCACCACCCACATGTCTTCGGCTGTTTGTTCGCCACCGTTCACCGCCGTCGGCTTCTGTGACTCTCTTTAGGCAAAATCGGGGCCATATTACCTCTCTCCGGTGGCTTGATTGGCAAAAAGAGGGAAAATGGAAACGCAGGCCCAAGGCCCCTCGAACCCAAGACGAGCGAGATGAGGGAAGGAGGGCCTTCGACTTTTCGGGCTCGCACTTGTTTTGCGATAATGGCCACAGGGCTGCCCCGGTGGCGTTGCCGAGAGACAAGTGCATTCGATCGGAATCGGGTGGCGCTGATGATGGATGCGCTTCTTTTTCGGGAGGATTTTCTGTGTCACTTTCTACCTTTTGTTCTTCCCTGGTTTTGTGGCCTGGTTGTGGAAGAGCCGAATATTCCGCGTGGAATGTGCGTCAGAAGGAAGTTGCATCAGCAGCGGGCGATGAAATGGTTTTGTAAAACGTGAACCAAAAAACGAATATTGAAAACATATTTTGCGCAATTCTCGGCAACTTTCTGCTTTTTGTTTGTTGCAGGAAATGAAGATGGTAATCAAACACACAACCTTTCACATACACCGCAGCAGCAGCAGAAACTCGATCAATCGACACGACGGAAGGTGCGGAGAAAATTTCCCAAAAACTTTCCATCAATCGAAACCAATCGCGAGAGCCCGCAGGTGGCGCAGAGTTGAAACAAAAAGGCCAATCAAAAATTATGCCCGTATACACACGCGTGTATGTTTTTTTTTTAATGCTGATCATTACCATATCGGACCGATAATGGCGTGCCATAGCGTGGAAAATCATTTGCCTATTTTCACTGAACTCGGCTGCCGGCGGCTCACATGATGATGATGATGATGGACACGACGCCGCGTGACGTACTTCTGTGACGTACGCAAATTCCAAATGTTATCAGAAACGTGCGACCAAAAGCTCTACTGCTTCTTGGTTTACCTATGGCGTGAAAAACGATTTCACTCCGAACAGATACAACCTCTCCCTGGCTTCTTGTTTCCTCCTCATTCGCCGAGTGTTGATTACGATCGATTTGGAATTTTATGTTTCTGGCTTTCCAGCTATCGCGCGCCGCCCATCTCGAACGGTGGCCGATGTTTCGAGATCGCTAAACTCCAGTTCTTCAATACCGAGACCGAGAGAAGGGAGATAGGCTCCCGGTTTGAGGTTTGTCATTGATAGACAGCCATCATTAGCGGCTACAACACCGCATCGCACTCGGTTCTCCTGTGTGAAACAGGGAATAGAAGTGGCTAACGGATGTTTCGGTGTACGGTCTGGCGCGTATTCCAGAGACATATTTCTTCACCTCGCCACTAATAGCTCGATTAGCATCAACATAAGGTCTGCCTGATTCGTGGTTGGTTTAAAGGGAGAAACGATCTCGAGGAGCCAAAAACCACCACGTTCACTTATCAGTTGAACTTTGGAGGCATCTCTTAACCCCTTTGGAGGCATCTCTTAACCATCTCTTTGGAGCCATCTCTTAACCTCTTAACCCCCTTAAAAGGTCTGCGGACTTTACATCTGGCAAAGGTCCACTGCTGCTTCTTCCCTGCTGGCCGGATGATAAATGGACAGAAACACAGACATTAACATGCCCGCTCCAACGCACCAGACACCATGGCCATGACTTCATCAATCGCTCGTAGTGTCATCTCCGCCGTGACGAGGATTACCATGAATGAACTTACCCAAAACAGACGCAAAAGGTTTCATCAGAGCCGCAACGAAGAGTGTAATTAGCGGATGTGGCCAGAGTCACCTTCTTGGGACGGACAAAAAACCGTCCAGCATACGATGCGCTGTGACACAATCATGAAGCTTGACGAGCTTTTCGCGCCTCCACAAAGCATAATGTCATCGGAAGCGCCTTGTGATGCAGCATGAACACGTAACCGGTAATGGATTAAAATACAAAAAACTGACTGAGTTGGAAAAAAAAACCTTGGCAAACAATGGGGGACGCGCACGCGACGGACGTGGCTGTGGTGAAAATTCAATTTTCCACCTCATCGGACAGAGCGACGATCGTCGAGGGCGTTGTGAGCGATAAGAAGTGTCTCTCCACTGCTTGTGGCGGTAATTTTCCAGCTGAATTAACCACATCCATCCATCGCATTGTAGCTTGCGGTCACCAACCACCAATCCCACCGGGCCACACCGGTGGAGGAGCATAACCTTTAATGCCTTCTTTACCGAGCGGCATTAGTAAGCAGGAAAAGGGAAACAAATTCGAGAAACCTAAAAACCGAAACGCACCGGACAAACGGCGGGAGCAGGATGAATGGCCACCTTTAAAACGGGTTCCTGTGGCCTCACCTCGGGGATCTAGCGCCGAAATCCGGCAAACTGGAAAGAAAGCAAAATGGCAGCAGCGACAGAGACCAGCACCCAACCCAAGCCAACTGAATAGCCAAGGCCTTGTTGTTGACTGACTGAGATTCGTCGTCTCCCGGCGCGACGGTGAAAAGGCATCCGGTGAAAGATGGGAAAATGATTTTGGACGGAAACGGCGACAAAACCGCTCGAGACCTTCCCCCTTTCTCCTTCTTCTTCTTCTTCTCCTTCTCTTAGACACAGACAAGTCGCCAACACAAACCAACCAAGACAAAGTGTTCGTAAATTAAATTAATCAACCGCGTCCGCCTTTTTCGGGGAGGGGGAAATTAGGCTTTTGGGTTGGGAGCGAGGAGAAAGGAGGAAAGAAGACAACGGACTGGTTCCGTGGAGGAAAAGTGTCCACTTCGTGCGCCCCTCCCCGGCGGGGTGTTACTTCCTTCAGGTTCCGGTGATCTTGAGATTCGATGAAATAGAGACACACTAGAGATCTGCTGCTTCCGGCACTTGGCTGCATCACTGCATGATCTGTTGCTGACTGGTGAATGCTTCCAATGTTGGAACCCATCTTCAAACGTTTCAACGGTCTCCGGTCCTGGAAATGTCGACAGGAAGCTCAGGGGAATCGTATTAAAAACATATAAAAACAACGGACCGGAAAGGGTGCTTGCAAAACCTTCGCTCACGGGACTCACGATGCATACGATCGATTTGAAAAGAAGATGCGCTGCGCCAACCGAGACCGAGCAATAGATGACGTAAGGTCGGGCGCGGGTCTTAAATGAAAGATCCAATCCGATCAACAGCATAACAAACTTCCGGTGATCGCGCGCAGGTTAGATTCATAAATTACCCATGGGAAAAAGGGGGGGGGGGGGGGGGTCAGTTAGACCACCACACCACACGATCGATTTTGGTGTTCAGGTAGCTCGATCTCGTGGTGATCTACTCTGGACGCAGAGAGCTCGGAGCTCCCCATATAGCTCACCATCGCCCAGGGGCCTTATGCATTAGGTGCGTTGCTGCTTCGTCCCATCCCGTCCCATCTTTCCGCTTCCAAATACCTCGGTGGATGAAAGTGAAAACGGCAATTTGTAGCACTCCACCTGCACCTCCTTCGCTCTCCAACGCTCGTTGATTAAACGAAATTTGAGAAATGCGAAACGGCGTGGCCGCGCACATCGACGCAAGAAGCTTGATCGAGGCGTGGAATTCTATTGAAAGGCGGCGGGCAACGGAACCCCGCCGGCGGTGTTGTTACGTTGTGGTCGGTACTGATGGGTGCAACCATTTCACCCCCACCCCCCTCCCCCATTTTCCCAGAGTGACTCAGTTTTGCTTGGTTAATGGAAGAGGAGAGTGCACAACTATGTCGGATATCCCCTGACTCCTGGCGTAACATCTCGTTAATCGAACACAAGAATGTTGGCGGCCGCTTTGCTACAAAGGAGAGCGATTCCGAGAGGGAAATGTGGCCCCCTTTTCCTATAAATTTCAAGTTTTATCGAGCAAACAATGGGATATTTTAAGGGTTTTGTGTTCTTTTTTTTGTTACATTAATGCTCATCATACAGTGGTTTTGTACTCTGGTTACTCAACCTCGACGTTCACTCTCAGCGCCGCTCATATTTGCGTTATTTAATGCTTCTGCGAGGGCCAGTTGAGGGTAAGAAGGGCACATAGACAGAGGGCAGTTGAGAGTTATGTCGATGGAAATGAAAACAAAACCCATCGTTTGATCATCGCTTTGCGCGAGGGGGATTTAATCGTTTAACGATTTAACGAGCGCCCGGCAGTGGATCTGCGCGTGCTTTTAGGGAGCTTACAAGGAACGTACACTACTAACTAATTCCGCAACACTTTGTGACCTCGAAAGGATAATTAATAATGAGTTTAATTCAATTGACGCACATTGTTGTTTCGTTTTTTTAAGGAGATAATTGGTCTGAGGTGCCAAGGTTGCAATTATGCCCTCCTCTAGCATAACTAAAACGTTCAGGACATCCTAGGACACCGCAATAACAACTTAAGCGCAATTTGTTGTCGAATCGATGGCGGAAGTTCATCCAAAAAACCCACACACCGGCCACAACTAGACCAGGACAAATGTGAGTAGCAGCAGCACAGAAGCTACAAGCTTGAAATGTCATTTCCGTCAGCGTTTAGCGTTGGCCTGTTGGCTGGCCTCTGGTGGTTGAAATTTGCAAACTCACTCACCGTTTGTTTCCGAGCATCTCACGTTCGCTTATTTCCTCTCGAAATGGTAAACTGCTCCACTGCCTGCCACTCAGCTAGTATGACAACCCAGCAAATAGACATAATCATGTTTCGCGCCCGTTTACGTGCCGCTCGGCACTGTCACCGGTCAACCGTAATGGACCATTGGAGGGTTCAAACCGGTGCCCTGACCGGTTAGCTTTATTTGCGCCAATCTGCGCGAGCAAAAGTAAGTTGTGCGCGCTGAACGCATTGGCGTTACTTAACGAAATGGAACGGTATGAAACGAAACAAAGCGATAGTAGTAGTAGCAGCAGCAGTAGCATCGCGCATTTGTGAAAATGCAGCCCATTGTTTAATCGTAAACTAGTGTACAAGCGCTCTCGCGATCACTGCCATTGTCTTTGGTGCATCAGCATCCGCAACATCAACAGCAGCAGCAGCAGGAGTGCATCTCAAAAAATCGCCCGAAACGTGTGCCATTGCACTCATTTTGCAACAATTATCTGCACAATTGGTCATTAGCTTTAGTGTTTTATGTTAAGGGAAGGGGGAAGAATTGACTTTGCAAATTTTTACTGAGCGATCAGCTTAGCAATTCAGAAGAGAACGGTTGAATCGTTTCATTCGAGTGGAAAGTATCTTCATTCACTTGCTATAAAGAAGATATGCAAATACAGCATGGATGTGCATATTTTTTGGAAATAGATGAAAAATCTCTTCTAATCTATAATCTAATGATCGATTACACTAAATTTTTGAAGAGAAAGTTTCAATTTTCTACACACTTCACCTCCAAAATGGTGCATACAAACACATTTCCGCTACAGATCGCTTAGTTCAGGGCTTTCGTTAAGCATCGTGTAGTGCAAATTGATCATCACACACCCCGAAACCTGCTTGCATCTTGTCACCGAAAAATCATGCACACGTCAACGCGATCGTAATACACGCATACACACGATTACTTTCGCCTTCCAGTGCGTTTCCCTTCCCAAAAACCAACGATGACATTGCGAACGACCATACTCGATGGCCTGTTCTGCTTCCGTTTCTTTTCGCTCTCGCCCCCGTTTTTTTAATCGACAATCCGGAACTGAACTCCCTCTCCCTGTTCCGCAGCTCTCCGCTGAGCGAAAGCAGCGAGACAATCGTGTTAAAATCATGCACCAATTTTCCGCACACCGCAGTGGCCGATTGAACGTGAGAAAACGTGGTGCGCTGCTGGTGGTTCCACCGAGACACCGGAACATCGATTTTGGGGTGCAGAATTAGGGTGTGTCGCCTGTGCTGCTGCTGGTGCAAGCGAAAATCCGCTTCCCATTAATCACAAAAACGATCACTTTCGGGGTGCGGCGGTACACCAGATTTCCCGAACCTTGATTCCGCACATTCAATGGACCAGCTCTCGGTACACTGGCAGGCACAGAGCTTTAATGTGATTCCTCCACACAACCGGCCATACAATACCGGCATTCCCGAATTCAACTCTCCCTTTTCGCGAATCACCGTTGTGGTCCATTTTGGAGGCTGCTCACCGAGAGCCACACCTATGGCCAACCGAAACACGATCAGTATTACCTTCCGCGTAACGCGTAACAATGTAAATCGAATCGAAAATATGCTCTACACTTTTCACTTTCATCGAATCGCGAGCGAACCAAATGGGCGACGATTAACGGGAGAAGAGAGCGAAAGGATGAAGAAAATGCGAGAAAAGCCGATGCGTTCCGTGGGTGGGATGCTCCATCATCAAGTGGTTAGGAAGAGAAAAGGGGTTTTTGGTCGGTGCCTGATAGAGATGCGCACATCACCTTCAATTGTGCCGCACAACCTGTCATTCCGATGGCGCGTACACCACCATCAACAGCTTCCTTCCTTCCTTCCTTCCATTCATCTTCTGCTTTCGATCATGATCGAGCATCACCACGCAGGGGTAGCGTTGTGGCGGCATCTTGAGTGCATTGTTAACAGTCATATTTACCATACACGTGCTCGAGCGCGGGTGCGCGCTTGCTTTCGTACCATTCAGCAGCCAAAGCCCATGATTGCCACTCGTCGTCGTCGTCGGCAGAAGGCAACACAAAACACAATGCCGGTGCGTGGCATCTCGAGCAGAGCATTGAACTTGATACTCCCTTCCCCTGGGTGTGAAATGCTTCGTAATCGGTTTGATATCCGCTCGCTCCGCTCGATCTCGAAGATGATTCGAAACAAGATGAAAAATCTTCTTTACGCTTAGGGGCTTGGCCGTTTTTTTAGGAAATCAAAACGATTACATCATCAGCTGGCCACGCAGCACCCTCCGGTTCAGTTTCGCCGCTGGCGTCAGTTCTAATTAATATAATTTATTTCCGTTACATCGCCCCGCTGGCTGGCTGATCGTGGTGATGTAGAGTGTAATCATAACGCTTCGCTTGAACCGCGTCACAACGAATATCGATCGATCGCAGACTGCAGAACAACGATTTACATAATCTGTTTGCACTAGAAATTACCGACCACACGCCGTGCGGACTGGTGTTCGCGTTGTGATTATGCCGCGTCTCTTACGACGCACCGCATCGAACCCCCTTTGAACGATCGCTGGATGGGCGGTAAATCTCACGGGACAATGAGCATGGCATGCTGCCCCATGGTTCGATGATTGCGGTTCCCCGGCCACAAAGCTCAAATCGATAAAGTGTTGGGTTGTTTGCCTTCCTACCAGGCGTCGATCAACAATCGAATCATAAATCGGTAATCATAATAATGGAGAAAGAACCTTTTCCCTTCGAAATGACATCATTCGACGAAGCATGGAATGTGCATTCCCGACCGTTAAAGCGTCAACCACAAAAACAGCCGGTGTTTGCCCGAAGCGGTACTGTTAGCAATACGACGAAAGACTTCAACGCGTGCGTTCTTCGACAAAGCGACGAACCTCACGTCATGCGCCGCTTCCACGGCCAATCATTTCAGTGTTCATTTTGATTGACTCGCCGAGGGTTTCACACAAAAGAGGGTGGCCGAAAAGTAGACAACACCCCAAAACACGGCGCAGTGTGAGGCACGAAGGAGGAAGGAATGGGACCCTCCGGTCAAGAGCAGCAATGGAGCGGCAGAGATTTCGGAGAGGAGCCGCTCAACTATGGACACTGTTGTGGCAGGGGGATACTTTTCAATCGCTGGAATGTCGATTATTATTCGATAGCGAAAAGGGGAGAAACGAGGGAACCCAAAAAATACAGTTATACTTCGTGTACTGCCGCGCCCATGGACCGCTAGCGATGCTCAATACGATAAAGAGCCGTTTTTTCACGGTGGGCTTTATATTTCGGCTGGCGATTAAGCGATTCAATATCCAGAACGAAAGATAATTCGTTGCAGATCAATCGATGAACTGGCTGTTCGAATTCCTTCATTGCTAGAGAAGAATGAAATGTTCTTTTTTCTACGCTTACGGTAGCGGATTTGGGATTAAAATAGCGAGAAGATGGGACTTACTTGACTTTGATGCGTCCTCGGTGGACCACCAAACACCTGCACTCGCTCCCTGGATGCTGGATGTGTTTGGTTCTGTTCCGTTCTCTGTACACAACGCTTCCACGCTCCAGTGTGCTTCCGGACAATGAGTGGCTCTTAGTCCATAACTCTTGGAAACCAGACGTGAAATGCGTTGCGTTATCGTTGGTGCAATTTAACGTCTAAAAAGGAGAGAGATGAGAGAGAGAAGAGACAAAAAATCAGTTTAAAAATAGCCAAAAAAACAACATTAATATATTCATTTGTTCACATCCCAAAAGTATCACCGCTTCATTTCGGTTCCCACTTCCTTCCTACAAAAGCGTCACAAAAAAGCGCCACAGCTTAATCTGCCCCCGGGGGTGCGACAATTGATTGCGCTTTTCACACGCGATTCCCATTCGGAGGAAAAGTGAGGAATTCCCAATGACCATCTTACCAACGAGCACCGTGCTTCTGATTTTTAAATAGCCAACAACAAGAGCATGGTGGTGATGCAACCAGGGGACTTTGGCGCGTGCCACGAGGTGGTGAGCGGATTCGCACTCGAGATTGATGCCCTGCAGTTGTCACCGGTGAGGTGGCCTGACAATCTGCCTGGCTTCAAATAAATTAGAGCGCACGTGCGCTGGACGCGCTCTCATTTCTAGTTTACGGATGCCATCCCTTCATCATCTCGCGCGAGCACGCAAAGAATGTAAAATGGAAGGTGTGCCAGCAGTTGTCCCCGATGACGCAGGGCCGGCTTGCTGTGTGTTATGAATTGTTGATGAGGTTTCTGGGCGGAAAATTAGCCAGCCCGGTCAACGGCAGGTGTATTTGAAAGTTGTGATCAGCGCCAAACGGTGGTCAAACGTGTGCCTTAATGCTGGAGGATGGCTGTGGATGTGTTATATCATTTGATTACGGACCAGATTCCCTCTCTCTCTCTTGCTCTCGCTCTCTGGAGGCTTTTGGCAATTTTGCATACAAACGTGCAACGCATAACGCGAGTCCTGCGCTACCTCGTGCGTGCGTGCGTTGCGTGCCCACGCAAATGGTCAGCTTTCGTGTTGCGGTTCGGTAATAAAGGTAATGAACAACCGATCCGATGATGATCCGTGGATGTGGATGTACATTACTCAATGTCTACTGATGAAGCTATAATTTAATTTGCCAAAAAGTAGCACCCACGAAACGACCTGAATTGAAGTAGTAATTGGATGTTTTCTGTGCCAAGACATGGTAATGAGAAGGTACACATATCTGTGATGTTGAACGCAACGCCAGCGAGAACTCCACCACCGAACCGGTTGCCAAGACGCAACAACACAACGCAAACAAACCTCACGCACAAATGATCTTGAAATCGAAACCACCACATGATTGATAAAACCCATATCGTACAAGTGCTTTTCATTATCGCATAAGTGCAAGTATGCTCCTACTCGCCTCGCCCTTCAGAGCGAGTGTTTCTCCATCCGAAACCGAAAAATGGACACAGTTTTCCCACAGTTTTTCCTATTTTATTTTCACTCTCGTTGGTAGCGATCAAGCGTTGTTTTTCAACACGCCACACTACCTATCATCGCACAGGGGATGCGTCTAACGGGCTGGAAAACGAAGTCGGTCGAGTGTTAAAATGCATTCGCTCGGTATGTTGGAAGATATGTTTTAAACAAAGCCCCGTGTTAAAACATGCGCTCGTTCGATTAATGAATTTTGATGCGATCGCTGCGATCGAACGGTTCGTGCTACTGACCGAGAAAAATGCAATAAAAATAATTCCCTCTAAAATACACCAGAAGATGCATGTTTGGTTGGTAGCTCAGGAACGTAACACCAGCCGCATCGATCGATGTGTGATCACTAGTGATGACAGAAGCTTCTGCTTAGGCATGTGCACCCGAGCAGCCCCCTTCACTGCTTCATCACAGCTGACAAACAGATTTACAGCCCGAGCGCTTTCGTAACGAACGACCATCTGCGATTGAGGATCACGAACGCAGGTTAAACTTCCTACGTATAAATCTAATTTTATCTCCAACCTGTAGTTGTCTTTATTACACTAAACTAACCACTTTCCCGCTGTCCCGGTGATGGAGAGCTATAAAAATTCTTACTCAACATGCAACAGCCAGCAGCTCGATTGCACACCGTTTGCGCAAAGTATTCGCGCCGTAATCAAAAGCCGTATCGTCAATCATCATAATCGACCAAAACCGACCGACTGACTGCTGGACACACATCGATCACGCGATTTACCGGCCGGTCAGCCAGCCGCGAGTGCAAAAAAATGGTGCATTCCGGATTAGTAACGAACCCACCCCGCCCGGTACGCCCGGTGCGCCCGGTGCTCATTACTATTAGATCACATTGAAACAAATGCTTTGAGCTTTTCTCCTCATTGACCACTGGCTGGTTGGCAGACTGGCTGGCTAGGGAAACGGTACTGTGTGTAACCATCATGTCGTTACAGCGGAGCACCAGCACCAGTACTTATACGATTAGCAAAGTAATCCTACTCCCCCCCCCCCCCCCCCCCCCCCCCCCGGTTTGGAGTAGCGTTTAGGTTACCTCTTTTGCGTCTAGGCGTCGTGTAACAGAACGGTACGGTCAGTTTATGTAAACGCTAGTCGCCCTTCCTGGGTACATTAGGGCATTGGCGCATTTTGTCAACAATCGACCTCACTTACGTTTTAATACGCCCGATGATAGGGGAAAGTTTGCTCCAGACCGAAAAAACTGATCAAGGTTTTGCTGCATCGTTTAGTGTCACATGCTGCCAATCGACACGTTTTGCTCTAACAAACTAACCGGGGGCTTTCACTAGAGTAATCATTTCGGTTCGTAGAAGATCATTAACTGTTTGCCCAATTTTAGAGCGGTGCTCGTTCATTTCAAGATTGGCCAATCGCACCGTAAAATCGCGCAACCGCAAAGTCTATTCTTTCCCAACCTTGGGCCTTCTTTTTTAAAGAAATCGAAATCTCATTAAAACAAGCAGTCCATTAAGACACTCCGAAGGTAGCACAAGGTCACTGGCAATGGCCTAGCATGGCCTAGCCCGGCCTGTGGCATCATAATACACAACGGGCATGCAATCAACAGATCGATAGCCCGGGCATTGTTGCTTCATTTCACACTCGACACACGACACGGCCGCGTCACCATTCGTGCAGCAATTCTGCGCTGCTCAACACATCAACGGTGGTTGACAAACGCCACATGTCCTTTTTCTTCCTCCTCGGGTTCCTAGGTCCATAAACCATAAAAGGCTAATCCGATAATTAACCTGGCGAAGCGAAAGGAATGGTAGCAACCGCGTAATGGCCGGTGGACGGTTTGTAGGGTCGTTAAAATTCACCTTTAGCGCTGGGTTGGCCTAGCGCCCAAGACAACACATTCTGAAGACGATACGGACGAGGGCTGATCCAATTAAACAAACAAAACACACCCAGGGCACGTGTTGCACCGCCGCAGGTCGACGTAAAACGGTGAAATGTAGATGTTTGTCCACCCAAGGGACTCTTTTGCTTGAGATCTTGCTCGTTTGTGTGACTAAACTGTCGAATGTCGAAAAGATCCGGAGACACCTGCTCCGCCTTTGCTCATCTCTGTTGCATCCCCCCGCGTGAAATCGAGGAGACAAAGCAGTCACAAAGTGGCTTGGCGGTTATGAAACGCAGCACGCAAACGGCCATCAGACCACTGCGATCCGATTCGCATGCTTTGATAAACACCTCACCTCGTAGCTCGTGATGCCACCGTTGGGGTGATGAAGAAGCTCGCGCTCTAATGTCCGGTTTCGGTTGTGACTAATGAATCGTATTGTAAGCGGCCTAAGCTGGGAGATTCCCTCTCGGTGGGGTGGATTCGCCGCCGGCATAGGAAGCGACCCGTACCTCTCTATCTCTCTGCTTCTGTCGCATCGCTCATTAGCGTTTGCGTTGAGTAACCGTCGTTTTTTTTCTTCAAAAAGCTCGCGATTGTGTGCAGCCACCGGTTGAATATCGTTATACAACATTCCAGGGATTGCACGCGGACAGTTGGTCCCTTTTTACACCCTGGATACACATCACGGTATTGCACGCCGACGTATGCAATGCAAAACAAACAACCAAAGTTCTGGAACCGATGCCGCTAATTGCTATGCCTCCTCGGGGGTGACATCGACCGACAGGAAATGGTAATTCAAGTTAATTGCTGTTTCCTTTAAACGTCCTTCGCTATCTTCATCTACATACAACACGCCTATCATCGCGCTAGAATCACAACTTCACGAGCTTCATTCGTCCCACCTGCTACCGCTGCTACTGCTGGAGGAGCTGAAGGCCGCCATTCGGACGAAACACACACCTGCGGCAAACCAGACCCAGTGTTTGTGTCCTTCAACACACACCCGGAATGTCGCACCACACCACGATGCACTCCCACACATTGAGTGGTTGTGAAATTTGAATATTTTAATCTACTAACCGCCGGCTGCATCCGTCCAGAATCTGGTTCTGGTCGCGAGGGGTCTCTGTTAGATTTCTTCATCAAACGCCAACCGCCTTGCCGAGAGAGAAGTAGAGGAGGGAGAGACAGAAACCGTCGAGATGAATAATAGAATAGGGAGCGCACGTTCTGTCTGGCCATGCGCTGCAGTGTCGCGAGGGCGCAAGAAGCTGTTGAAACTTGGCCCCCAGGAAGCCAAAAACGATTAGCCGATTAGTATGCATTGCGGTTGCTGCTGGTGCTGGTGCTGTGGCTGCGGTTGTTGTCATTGCCGCGAGGTGTTCGTGGTGCTGTTCTTGGTGGACCAGTGCTTCGAAGCAGCCAACGAACCCAAAAGTGTGTCCGAAAGCGAAAGAGCTTCACTGCAGCTGCATTCGAAAAAGAAGGTGTGGGAATTCGCTTTACTTGAGTTTAGTATTTCAATCTCATGCTTCAGGAAATTCCCGTCCAATCAGAGGAGACTGAGATTAGGTGCACTTCAAAGGCACATCGGTCTCCTAGATCAGCAATGTGTCGCTCAACTACTGACCAACATCAATCGCGCACTTTATGTTCTGCTGTTTTCTTAACGCCTTTCATTTCGTTTCGAAACTCAAATATTGCCACGATCCGACCACTGAGGCGAACACAGCTGTCTGGCAGGTCCAGCAGAGCGAGAGCAATGCTATCGGGCACTTTATGCTGGATCTCAAGTGCACGGTGACTGCCACTAGCGTACGGCCAGCACAATAGAAAGAGAAGGAACGCAAACAAAACCGTTCGCTGGGCCAATCTTGAGGTTGGCGCTCTTGACCGTGCACCCTTCTCCTTCTCGGCGAAGAGTAGAGCTAACGGTTAACGACGGCTGCTACCCTCTGACCGATCAGGGATCACACATCGCCCGGTATTGGATCAATTAAAGCCAAGGTCCACCCAGACCACGACATTCCTTTCGTACAGTTCCCGTTCCCCTTTTTTCCGTTCTCCAATGCCACCATCAACACCAGTTGCGCCACCAGTTCTTTTGGGTAGCATGATGAAGAGAAAAAAACTCGAGCTTTAGATTTCGAGCAGGCCAATGTTAAGCACAGATGGTGATCGCCTGGGAAGCGGGAAATGGTGTGCGCATAATATGTGTTTCAACTTGCGCAACGAAATCAATTAAACCTCTATCGATGGCCAAGCATTACAACCATGTAATGTAACTCTCCGCGTACGTTGGTAACATGTCTCTAGGTCAGCAGCGAAAGGGTTTCTGAAATGAGAGGGAATTAAATAGCCGAAAGGGGGGGGGGGGGGAGGAATTAGAAAAAAAACCTCGGAACAAACCATCACCACCGTGACGTGACTCCCCCATAATGCCAGCGCATGACGTCAGAGGAGCTGAGAGTTTGGGATGTGAAATTGAAAAGGGTAAGATCGATCGTTTCCCACCGCATCGGTAGCACGGTTTCGGTGTGTGTTTCTGTTTCGGTAGCGAATGAAATGAGAGCCGCTTCACGGTTATCACGCTCCCGGACACACGGATCCCATCGGATACGATTGGACGGGATACAAGCGTTCGAAAACAAAAAAAACACGATCACGAGTGGAACCGGCGATCACCAAAATTGGATTAGTTTGCGCCCAAGACGGAGTACCAGGTTTGTCCGGATCAACATGGAGTTAGATCGAAATCAGATACTCCTCACAAAAAATGAAAGCTCCAGAGTCCAGTCCAGTTGCAAGTGCTTCTAGTCTCTAGCACTACAGCCCCTTATGATTGATCTGCTGTCGCTGCACCAGAACTTAGAGCACAGCGCATGACAGCAACCTGTGTATCCAAGGTGATCTGAATACCCATACTAGGTGAAAACGCGTGAAAAAAGATCACCTGGAAAGCACTGCTCTGCGCGTAAGGTACGTGGTTCACGGGACTCTTACTTTCAAATGCTCGTTGCACTGTCACTTGCGGCGACTCATCAATCATCCCACGGCAGTTCAACAACACAGCAGAACAATTTCGAGAAACACGCAGCTTGGTGTGGTGTACATGTCGATGGATTTGTCACCTACATTCAGTGCAGTGTTTGCTCACTCGAATCACGAACGTAATCGATCAAAGGCTGCAAGCAAGCGGATTAGATCCATCTCGGCGGGTATGCGATGCTCCGACTTGACTTGAATTTCTTGACGTCCATAGGTCCCTGCAGCCCTAGTTGTAGCCAACGTAACCAACGCTTCGACGTCTGTTCCACACAACGAAAGCACACTAGAAAGCTTATCCAATCGAGGGCAGGTAAATGCCGTCACACTCACAGCAACTCCGTCTTCCCGGGCAGCTCCGCTACCCTTCTGTTGCGTCGTTGGACCGGAGATACAGACATATCGATGACCGATCCGATCGGTTGCGTTTCATGCGTACCACCTCAAAGGGTGGTCTAGCCACAGCCACGGACACTATGGAGCGATCGGCCACACGCGCCCGTCGGTAATGCACTTTTCACATGTTTCAGCACATTTGCAACACACTCTGTACGACCTTCCCACTTGTCGTCGTGGGTTGAAGAGTAGCGGCCCACAGTTTAATGCGAACCTGTGCGTGGTCACCGCGTGGCAATCCAGCGGCGTCTGATTACGCCACGACACGGCACGGTTGGGCGCCACATCGGACCGGGAATCTTATTTCCCTCGTTTTGCCCGAGCTCGTGTCTAGATTTACACCTCCCGGGGGCACAGTAGCACGCCCGGTCGGTCGGTCGGTCGTATCGGTAAGCGGAGAACCGTTGCAGCAGAAGCAGATGCAGCTGTAATACCCCCGGTTGCAGGTGCTTAATGCTGCTACCGAGGGCCAGGGCAAGTTAATACCCGATTTGTTGGGGTCGCATTCAAGAGTTCAACTGATCGCGTGCATAGTGGCCATCGCCTTTCGCTGCCACGTTGGCATCAGTGGCAAATGAAGAGGCAATATGCGTTCTTTTGCCCAGAGAGTTGCCCTTTTGGATTTGATTTAAATGCCTAAATTATACCTCACATTATGGCTACAAGCTATGCCATAAATACTCGCCCCAAACAAGTCTACGCCACCAGAAGGAGAAACCGCGAGTGGCCAAATCCCGGTTTTATGGCCAACTGAATGCGCTGCAGCCAAGAATGCAGCTGCCATTCCAAAGGCGGAACTGAAGGCAACTCGTAGCAACGAAGTACAGAAGGGGAGAGAACAAATTCCTGTTGGCCTAATCCTTGTTCGCGATTGAATTACGGGCAAGTAGACCAGATACTTCATTATCGATTGGAGCCGCCGCCCTGCCTAGCTTCAGCTGCACACTGTAACGTATACTCCGTTTTCCTTGTTCCGTACTCGACTGACTCTTTATTGCGACTGACTCTTAACACCTAAACACATTCCTCTTATCACCTAACGTACACTTACTCTATACTTAGATCTAACTTATACAACTACACTACAACTCTCCCCCTTAAACGGAGTTTACTATCTCGGATACTTAAATCTAGGTTGCCCTTCCAACCGTTTCGATCGTCTTAATGGTGGTGGACTTGCCTCACTTCGTTTCCGTTTTTCCGTACGTTTAAGTTGACCTGATCGCCTCGGGCAGATCCACGCCTGGATCTCCCGTGCACTGTGCTTCTTCCGTATCTGGTTTTGATGTACCATTCTCACTAACCCATTTACACTTATCAAATACCGCAATCTACTAATCTTCTTTTTGACGACCGCCGGTATCCATCTTACCGTTTCCTTAAAATGATTTCGGTAATACACTCCTTCCTCTTCCTCGTACTGATAGCCTTCTTCTCTAGACGTCTCTGGAACTGTGTTTTGTGGAACCGTGTTCCGCACTACTGTCTCCTCTTTTGGAAACCCTTCTTGATGAACCTTTGGATTTACTTTCGCTAGTAAGGTATGTGGCGCATAGCAGAATACCTTCTCTGCTGGCGCTACTTTCGTGACGGTGCACGGGCTATTCCTATAGTTCAGAAGAAACCTGCTAATTTTCCTCTGTATGCCCGCTGCTTTCAATCTCTCATCCAATAGGTACTTCTTCAGACTATCTTTCACAGTTCTCACAGCCCTCTCGGCCACCCCGTTTGATTGCGGGTGATAGGGTGGGGTTTTCTTAACCTCTATCCCCAAAGACTTCAAAAATGCTACAAATTTCCCCGAATTAAACGGTGGACCATTGTCTGAAACAATTGTTTCTGCCAAGCCAAAACAAGAGAAAAACATTTCTAAAACTTCTATGACATCTTCGGCTTTGGTACTCCTCATTACCTTTACCTCAATAAACTTGGAAAAACTATCCACGATCACTAACAATGTTCTATTCTCAAAATGGCAAAAATCTATGTGAACTCTTTGAAACGGACGTATACTTTGTGCCCAACTCGTTTTAACTATCTCTTTTGGCACGACTCTCCTTGACTGACAGACTTGACATTCTTGTATCGACCTCTCAAAATCCCTGTCCATTCCTTTCCACCATACCAATTTTCTCGCAGACATCTTCATTCTTACTATTCCGTTGTGATCGTCATGAAATAATGCAATCATCTTTTCCTTTAACGTATCTGGCACTACGACTCTATCATTAAAATATAATACTCCCTGTTCTATTCCAAAACTATTACTTATTTTTGCGTAACTTTTCAACGCTTCCTTTACACCTTTACTCCATCCATTCTCTACGTTCTTATACACTTGTTGTATTATGGGATCTTGTTCTTGCGCTTTCCTAATCATCCCAATGTCGATAATCGACGACGACGTAATTGCGTTTAACTGCAACTCTTGTTCTTTGAGCTCTAACTCCTCTGACAACGGTAACCTGCTTAGCGCATCTACATTACTCATGTACTTTCCTGGCCTATGTTCAATCGTATACTCATAGTTTGCTAATATTAAAGCCCAACGACTCAGTCTTGCTACTGCTATCGAAGAGGTCGTTCTCGTTGGTTTAAAAATTTCCTTAACCCCCGAGTTATCCGTAACTAGTTTGAACCTGATTCCATATATATATTTATGAAATTTTTGTACTCCGAAAACCACAGCTAATGCCTCTTTGTGTACTTGCGCGTAATTTTTTTGTGCTTGTGTAAGTGTTACTGACGCAAAGTACACTGGTTTCTCTACTCCACCTATTTCATGTGATAGTATCGCCCCCAACCCATAAGGGCTAGCGTCTACTGCTAACACCACCGGTTTCTTTGGATCAAACGGTTCTAACATGTGTTTCGCTACTAACATGGTTTTGGTTTTCTCAAATGCTTCTTGACACTCTTTTGACCATACATACTTCTTATCTTTACGTAAAAGCTCATACAACGGGCTCAGCACTGTAGCCAAGTTTGGTAAGAACCTGCTGTAATAATTAACCATGCCTAAATACGCTTGCAACTGCATTACATCCATCGGAACTGGCGCTTTCACTAATGCTTCTACTTTCGACTCGTTTGGCGTTATGCCGTTCTTCGATATTTTGTACCCCAGATACTCAATTTCTGTTTCAAAAAATACCGATTTTTTCCCATTCACTCTCACACTGTGCTCCTCTAGCCTACTCAAAACTTCGCACAAATTCTCTTTGCACTGTTTTTCGTTTTCTCCGCCAACTAATATGTCATCCATATACGCTATGCCTTGCGTTTTTAACAAAATTTGATCTATTATCGTTTGGAATATTGCTGGCGCGGTTGACAGCCCAAATGGCATTCGGGTGTATTTGTACAATCCCTTATGTGTATTAATGGTACATATCTCCTGCGAATTTTCAGCCAACTTCACTTGCAGGTATGCTCCAGTTAAATCTATTTTACAGAATATTTTCCAATTTGATATTTTTGCCAGTATATCGTCAATCTTCGGTAACGGATAATGTTCCACTGTGAGGAATCTATTGATGGATGCCTTCCCATCCAAGCAAATTCGCACTGACCCATCACTTTTTCCTACCACCACTATCGGACTCGCCCACGCCGATGTGCGTGTTGGCACTAGTATGCCATCTGCCACCATTTTCTCTAAACTGGCCTCCACTTTCTCCACTAACGCAAACGGTACTGCATATGCCTTGTGGAAAATTGGAGTGAAACTAGGTTTCAAAACCAGCCTCGCTTCAAATCCTTTTATGGCCTCTCTACGATTTCCATCCGTTATTTTTGGAAACCTTTTCCCCATTTCCACTATCCAATTTTCTGACCTTATTTGAAGCATTTTAAAATTTTTTCTCCAATCCGGAAACAATAAGTCTAACGCATCGCGCCCAAGAAGCGGATTTCCCTTATTTACGGTGGGAATCACAATGATATCTAACCAAACAGTTCTGTCCTTCACTGTCACCTTTACGCCTATTTTTCCCAACGGCGTTAAACTTTCGCCCGACGCTGTTCTGAATCTCAGCTGTGTTTGTCTCAATGCGAGGTTAGCAAATTTCTCTTTATATACATCCTCCGGTATTACGGTATTACATGCTCCGCTATCAACCTCGAAGACAGTATCCACGCCGTTGATTTGTAACACACACATCTCCGCATTACCAGTCGCACTATTCCCAAAGTTCCTATCGATGTGTGTTACCGACACTTCATTCTTCACCGCACGCAGACTATGCATCCGCTTATTCTTGCAGCACGACGACACATGCCCTATCTTTTTGCAACTGAAACACTGCCACATGCGCGCAGGACATGACTGTGCGTTGTGAGCTCTTCCGCACCTGTAACACTTCATTTCATACTGTCTCTGTGTGTTGCCGCGGTGATAGTACGCCATCTTCGTACCCACGCTCCCACGCACGCTCGTACCCACGCTATTTTTTTGCGCATATTTTAATGCAGCCAATTCGCCTTGCTTGTCTTTCGTAGCGAAGGCCTCATTTTGTTCATCCGCTGCCTCCCAACACCTTGCGATATTTTCTGCCTTGGCGAAGGTCAGATCCACTTCACGCAACAGCCGTTTTCTCAAACCATCGTCCGCCACTCCCGTAACTAGCTGGTCACGCAGCGAGTCTTGTAGACAACACCTAAATTCACACGACTGCGCGAGCGCTTTTAGCTCAATAATATAATCTGCTACCGACTGTTCTTTCTGCTTACAATTTCTGAAATTAAACCGTTCCGCCACTATGTTCACCTTTTGTTCTAGGTGCTCCTTTAATCTGATGCACAGTTTTTCATATGCCACTTCCTTCGGCTTGTCCGGGAACACCAACTTTACAGCCAAGCTGTACAAAGCTGCACCCCCAAGCGTTAACAGCATTGCTGTCCTCATTTTCTCTTCTACTACATTCACGACAAAGAATATGTCTATTCTATCCAGGTATTCTCTAATACTTTCACCCATAACATAGGATTCAATATCTCCTATTAACGACATTTTGACTAAACTTTTTATACTCGTGCTCACAACTTTTTCTCTCGTAACTTTTTATCCTCGTATTTTTTTATATCCTCGTCGCCACTGTAACGTATACTCCGTTTTCCTTGTTCCGTACTCGACTGACTCTTTATTGCGACTGACTCTTAACACCTAAACACATTCCTCTTATCACCTAACGTACACTTACTCTATACTTAGATCTAACTTATACAACTACACTACACACACAACATTCTGAACAAAATATTTCTGGAATGCGATGCCGGACACGCGCACACAAATCGCAACCAAAGCACCGGAAAACGGTGACCTCTCTCGCTCGTCTCGTCGTCGGCAGGACCTCACGGCCGGTCACGATTCACCTTCTCTGCAGAGGAGAGTCAACTACAGGAGGGGAACTACGAAGAGGCATATGAATCGTTGGCATTCATTGTATGGTGGCCGGTCAGTAATCGGATCAGTGACTTCTTAAAAGTGGCTTAACAACGACGGAATCACTAATTGATTTATTTCGCTCCATCATTCTCGTTGACCATTCGCGGTGCTGATGTCCTTCCAACATGATGTGTGTCCCCCCACCAGCATAGCTCCCCTTTGTGTCAGTCACCTGCCCCGGGGAGTGGAATTCTACGAGATCGAACTTCGCTTGGCCAATCTGGAGCTGAAGAGTACCAGATCTGGAACGGGGCGGGGGGGACATGTGGTTGACCTACTTCGCGGCCTTGCATGCTGAACTCCGGTTTAGGGACGTGTCCATTCCATATGAGCTCTCTGCCGGGCACTGGCTGCCCGTATGACGAACGCACTGCTCTCGACGAAGTTGCCGCACACGAGATCGTCGACCGTCGATCGTCGTTGAACCTGTTTAACGGCCGGCACATCCCATCTATGGCGGTGGTGCCATGATGCCACGATGCTCTGGGACCACGCTCCAAATTGCGCTCAAGAGATATCCCGATGGGGATCCAGCATATTCCAGTGACCGTTTTTTTGCGATCCAATCGGAGTGAAACGGCCTTTTGACGTACTGCTATCGGGGTACGTGGACAAGCGGGCACCCTTTGCTGGCCTGTTTCGAACTCTTTCGGATTTGGTTGCTTCATAGACTGAACGGTACTGCTGCTGCTGGTGTTTTGCATCGTAATACACGTCTTGTAGGCGATCATTTGCGTCACCTGCATGCTCCAGGAGCTCAAATTCAGTTTTACTTTCATGCAGCAAAGCTTCAGCAGAGATCAGAAGACCTATGAATGGATAACACCCAGTCCAAACATTCAAGATATTATGTCAAAAGTCCTGTAATAGACCGTAGCTTTTGAATGCTTCAAAGAAGGTCGCTTGAATTGCCTTTCTATACTAATACGCCACGAAAAAAGCGATTCAATGTGATAATTGAAATTGAGACAAACGATACCCACCATAAACACCTCCGTTCGCCTTGCGGTGTTGCCATTCATCAGATCAATTAACGTATCCGTAACGACCGATCCGTCTGATTCATTCCGCACCGAAAAGGACATAAATTATGGACAGCCACAATTCACAATCGGACACCGCGAGTCATCGGCAATGGCGTCGTCGGTCACACAATCGCTTAACGAGCTAGAGATTTATATCTCTCCCCGCTGCTCCTGGGGCCAAACGGCAACGAAGCTAAGGCACATGCCGCCGCTGCCAACCACCACCATCGACTGATGTAAATTGGATGCGACCAAACCGGGGGAAGTGACGGTTCAAACGGTGCATCCGAAAAAAGGTTGTGCGCCGTCGCTATTGCAGTTGCAGGTGTGGTGGCATCAAATGTCCACGTCCAAACCGACCGCTCTTAGACCGTGGACTGGCAGCGGAAATCAACACCATCCTAGGATGACACATTTAAATTCGTGAGAGACCCTATCGCGTCGTACAAAGCCGTGTTCGTTGTTTGTGCTTCCTACCCGCGCATTGAAGTCTTTCGTTCGGTCAGTTCAAACGGCACAAGAAGAAACGTTCAATTGCGCGCCACCAAAACGGGGCGCTACACGGGGAACAATGGAAGAATGAAAGAAAATCTCCGTGACAGAACGTAGAACGCACGGGCAACGGACCCACACATAAGAATGCACCGTGATGATGATGATCATCATGATCGGGCGGCCAAGCGGCGCCACCGGTTTTCCTTTAACCGGTGCTTTTGACCGGACCGATTACCGGGCCTAAGGGCACAACCAACCTCCACCATCACCGCGCCATTTCCGATCGATTTCGGAAGCACAAAGCGAAGGAGGGGGGGGGGGGGGGCATGGAGCCAAGTGGCTGGTGGCTCCGGGTGTGGCGTCATCGCCATTCGACCGGTTCGTTCATTCTACTCGTTCCTCGATCGAGAGTCGTCGCCCCATTCCACGGCAACTGACCAAACGCTTTCCTCCATCAGCTGACGGTGGACATGTGAGGGCACACGAGAAAGGTGAAACACACCTGAATACCAGAAAGCCAGCAAGAGCAACTAAAATAATAGAACAAAACCGCGGCAAGCGAAGAGGAAACTAGAGATACACCTTCGCTGGTCAGGAAAAAAACGGACAGAGAAAATGCCTTCCAACTCCGAGTCCACTCTCGCCGTGTGGACACAACAATATGCCGTAGATTCGATCGTCGTCGTCGCCGTTGACGTCGATTCCGCCGCTGGCGCAAGGGTGGAGTGATCGCTGGGCGGTGAGGCTGGAGAACCGGAGTCAAAGTCATTAACCTTCGCCTGGACCGCTGGCTACTCTCTGCGAGTATGTGTTTGTACATTCACTCGCCCAGTTATTCGCGTTCTCGCGGTGCCGAAAGGTAAAACAACAAAATAAAAAACCCACTGCCAACATACGGACTCTACTCTACGCGGCCGCCATGCTTGGTTGTGGTTGGTTGGCGAACGCCGTTTTTGGTGGATAATTGACCCGTGAATGACCGAGCAGCAGCAGCAGCAGCACGTGTGCGCACAGAGCTCATTGAAGGAATTAGCACGGATTAGTCTTAACAGAAAGCATCCAATTCTCCATCTACTGCTATTTAGTACTGATATCACAGAGTTTATCAAACTTAACATTAGTAGCACACCAACAGAGACAAGACTGTTTAAAAAGGTGATATATGTAAGTGCAGCAACTCAATCGTCAACGTTATTGAATCATCGGCCCCACTTTAAAGCCGATTATCCAACATTTTAATTGACAGTTACCTTAACGGGCAATCGGATCGGGCATTGTATTACCATCGCCGACAGTACTCAGTAGTAACTCGTCGGGATTTATGTGCGAACGATTTTATCGGAAAAATCGGTCTTCATAACATACAACCTCTTTTACTGGTTCAAGGCTTCTCGCAGCGCCAACAGTCGGCTCTCCGGTCATCTTTACGCAGCGGCAGCATGCCTAGCTGTGTCGCTGCGCCCTCACGCTTACTGAGTTGACTCCGCTGGCAAATCGGTTGCAAATCACCGGCCCCGCCATGTTCGTTCGTACACCGCTCGATCGAAGCAGGCGATAGCGCAACAACCCACAACAACCTGCGGCTGCCTCGTGCTGCTGCTGCTGCACTTCGATCGGCATCGGTAACCAGAGAATGCATAAACAGGTCCCTCGTGCCGTGGGGAATCAGGTTTTTCGTTGACCGCGGCCATCGGCTGCAACAAGCAATACAGATTCAATTTTGATACCGAACTACAGGAATTCTGTTCTGTAGAATATCTTGATAACGGGCCAGGCGAAGAGAGTTCTGTGGTTCTACAAACCCGCGTCCATATCTTGAAATCTCCGAAAGGTCACATGGTGAAGTCGCCTGGTCATGGCGATAGCCGGCAAGGCAGTTTGTCGAACTCGCGACATTCACGACGCGTACGGACCACGGCCACACTTTATTCCTCTCTGTCTCTGTCTTGTCTAGGCTACCGGTCGTCCTTGTCGCAAGGACGTTGTATTGCGTATCAGATAGACAGAAGCTCTCCCCGCGGCAGCTGCTTCCGGACATGTAGGAAGGCATCAACATGAACCGAATCCGAAAGACTGCGACTCAACCGAACCCAAGACCAAGGAGAAATCGTAGAAACACAGAAAACCCATCTGGTGCGCATTCTGATGGTGAGATCGTGGTATCGTGAACGGGAAGCTTAATTCCACGAAATCATTTGACACCTAACAAAAAGTTAATCCCCTCCACGACACACACTTCGCCCAAACTTGTGGTCCCAATTTAAAACTCGGTCTCACCTCGCCCAAAAACACGCATTAGTTCGTGGTTGATTGGCGAAGCGCTTTTCGAAAATCGTCCAATCGCGCACGGGCCCCACTCGATTCCCCGTTAATGAGACCCGTCCTCTAAATCTGAATCTAAATTCCCCAATCAATTGGAACACAACAACCGGGAGACACGAAACGATCGAGACGCTGTGTGGTGCAGAAATGAAATCGAAACGATCGAATCGAGGATCACCGGGACTTAATAGACCCTCTATTCGTCTATTCGTCTTTGAGTGCCACGAGTTGTTGCTGTTTGCGTCGAGTAGATATCGAATATCCCAAAGCGGTCCGCCGACAGCAGTCTGAAAGGCGCGAGGACGTGAAGATTCGTGCGCCAAATCCGGGGGCCATCGTCGGGGGTCGTAAACCTGGCTACAGGTCTAGTGCTTGCTTGCTGTGTGGCACGAATCGAATCCTCTCGGGGTAGCGGACACCAGACATTGGGCTCACGCGTATCATAGTTTTACTTCGGATCGGATCGGTTCGATCTGCTCCGCAAGTTTGGAAAAGCTGAAAGCTGAAAGGCTCTCTCTCTCTCTCTCTCTCTCTGTCGTCTCGCTGACTCTGGACTCTGGACTCTGTGGTTCAGGAATTTTCTGTTCCTATCTGTAAGTCAAGTGTCTCCGAAAAACCTGTTCCCCACTTTTATATCCCTTTTTGGGACACGTTACCCGTTCAGCAACTAGGTGAAGGCTCTCTCACCACCACCACGAGCAGAGTTCGATCTCCAGTTGCAGATCTTCCAGTTTTCGCTCCAGGTCTCGGTATAGCGGTGTGCATTGGCTTTGATCCCTTCAATGGTGTGAAGTTCAAAATGATTATTATTTTTGTCCCAGACCAGTTGACACATTCACCGTTCGCGGTGGGCAGGATATTTCTCGCAAAAGAAAGGTCGACGTACACCGGAGCTAGAAAGTGAACAGCGACAGGGGAGTGTTTGGTGCCATTTTCTATTTTCAACCAGATCTTTGGCGTGCGAGCGAACGAAACCGGACCCCCGTAACGTGATCCAGTTAGGCTCTCTAACTCCCCCCGCCCGGGAGCATAAAGATGACGCACTGGCCTTCCACTCTCTAGCACACATACACAGACGCACACACATGAGTGCACGCGCGCGTGGAGATTGGATAACTAGCCGCATCGCTCCGGATCGTCTCGTAATCTGTGGCTTCCAATCTAACAAGTCGAATCGTTGGCGGTTTGGCGTTGAACTCCTCAACTTCCATCAACTCATAGCGTACGCGAAGCGATAGTGTACGACAGAGCCGGCAATGCTGGCGATGATGGTGCGGCCCCATTTTCCAGTTTTCTCGCTGGTGGTTCTCCCCCCCCGAGACAAGGCTAGAAAGGGGATTCGGGGGAGCACTGACAGCATATAATGCTTGGCCGCCAGAGTATGGTGAATGAGCACAAGTTGCTGCCGCCGGTCTGGGCAACCTCCTCTATGTCAACTGGTGGCACACACATGCCGGTGGTACCGCCACCAGCAACCGATTCATCACATATCGCGCCCGGGCTGGTATGCGGGTTCTCTACTCCATTCCATCGTAAACACATCAACGGGCGAGCTGAGGGCACACTATCGCGCTCTTCGGCTGCATGATCAATACACCGACCGACCGACCGACCGACCGACCGACCGTCCGATGGATCAGCGAAGGAAATTTGTGTTCCCGACCACGAGAAGAGTCACGACCGTGATGGTGTATGATGGAAATAAAAAATGAAAGTTCCGTTTGGTTGTTGTTGGAGTGCCATATGATGGCGTGGGATTGCGAGATTCCTGCGGGAAGTGTGGCACGATAAAAAAAAGTGCCTTTTGGTCGTCCTTGATAACTTGACATGCGGCCGTTTCCGCAGCTACAAATCAGCATCCCATTTTAGGTTCAACAGCTCAACCTGTTCTAATGTCACTCTCGTCTGTCTCGTCGGTGACGACGGAAGTGCATTCTGTAACAACAGCACTCTCCGGTGTCGCCTTAACCACGCAACTAAACCTCCAGTTGTTGAAACTAATTACGAGCCTTTGCTATGCAAATTACAGTCATTGCATTTGAACAGTTGCCCCACGCGCCCCCACCGGTTTTCGGTGTGCATCTCTAATCTGACCTTGACCACGATGCAACAGCGAGCTATCGAAGGACGTCCCTTTGGCCGAAGGTGACACACAATGAGCTGCCGGAAGCAGCAGCAACAGCGATGGAGCAGCACTTATCTATTGCTAGAACACCTTTTTTTTGTCTGCTGATGACAAGCGTTGGCAGAGTGTGCTGACTGGCCTGCTAAGTGGACAAATCATCCACCAGACAGCTGGCTCTGACCATAAACGAAGTCGATCCAAGCAAACTGGCGCTGGCGTTGCACCTACGATACAAAACAGGAAACAGGAAGCTAACAGCTAGCGGTACAGTGGCAGATTCTGAAGAAAAAAATACGAGCTGTCATTCACCGACCAAGAATGGCCGTTAGTGATATCCAGCTGATTATAAGTGATTCAAAAGGGGGGGTTGCTTGATTAAAAATTCCCTCGAAATCCGAGAGCGTGTAATGAGTTTGAACTTGGCATTCATCGCATCGCTGCTGTGGCTGCTGTTGCTGTTGCTACGGTAAAGGTCAACGAAGAAAAACAGATTTGAACCGCACCGGCAAACCTGGCCCCACGGGAGAGACTGCCACTGACAACACAAGCAGCTGAAGGAAGGACGTGATCAGAAAGCACGCACCGGCACGCAGCAACACCTTGCCAAAAAAAAACCCATCTCCCTGGCCCTGGCAGGTAGGTTGTCCGTTACGCGCCGGCGGGGGGGATTCCGAAATTTTGGAAACATTCCGCACCAAAGCGGGTGCCCCCTACCGGGTAAGGTCAGGTCAGAGGAAATTAAAAACATACTGGGAGCCGATTCCAGCAGCAGAGCACAAGAAGACACACACAATCTCCAATCTGTGGTCTTTGGGGAGATCCCAGTCCGTTCGAACGGTTTTTGCGTCATCCCCGCTGGTACCAAGGACCCCGGACACCATGACATGTAAATTCTATAGAAAGCAGAAAGCCAATAACACGCCACTCGCGGCCACTCCGTTCGCAGCTGTTCTTGTGCTGCTGCACGTTCCGCGTGACTGAGTCCCCCTTGTGCGCACGGTTGGTGCTCGTGCTTATTGGTACGAGAACTCTTTCTGAGCTTTCTTCTTTCTAGACCTGGCCATCGCAAAGCGAACCTTGCTGGCTGGCGAAAAATCAAGTGGCAAGAGGTCACTCGTCGAACACTCAGCGCCGGTTGCGTGGATGGATTGGAATAGCACGAATTACGACAGGGGCTACGATTGCGATGTGCCGAGGCGTCAAATTAGCAGGGAAGCGAAATCTAACGGGACATGCGCAAGAGGTTTAAACCATTGCCAGCTAGCCTAGAACGTCGGCAGGAAGCTTACGCGAAGGGAGAGAGAGTTTTGGATGGATAATAAAAGTTTACGATCCGCTCCTCTGCTGGACTTTGAGGCACTTGGCTCAGCAAGCGGTCTATTTATGGAAACGTTTTGCTCAATGGAAGTTAGTAGTAAGTTTTATAACTGAAGGCTACATCATCCTGCATCGGGCGCAACAACCATAAAGGAAAGAGCACCGACCATTCACCGACGCAGTGATGGACGTTGTAGTAGTTTGAAGCATTTAACATACTGTTGCCATTTCGACAAAAAGCGTTACCAACTCCCATCCGGCCCTGCGTTTTCAATGACACACACAGCTCGGCTTCCCCAGCTTGGTCAAGGTGGAGAGCTCTCCCAAAAGAGCAAAAGGAAGCGCGCAATGAAACAAACGAAAAAAAAAACATTAACAAAATTTACTACTGCTGCTTTCGTGGCCACTGATCTTAGGTTTTTTGAGAACGATTCATCGGGAGCGACTCACTCCGCGAGAGAGAGAGACTAAACAAACAGAATTGGCCGCAATCGGACGGACGCGAACTGCAAACCGTTGTTGAGGGTGTACGAGACCCCGATGACGTGGTCAGCCTGGCCCTTCCTGCCCAGCTGCTGGCTCTTCTGCCGCCGGAAGCCGATCTAAAATTCAAAAAGTCCCCTTTGCTGGTTGGTGTTTGCGCCACGTTGCGCCAAGAAACTGTGCTGGGGCTGCTACTCAAAACGGCATCCATTTCGTGCTTCGATTGGCAAAAAGCCACGAACTCGTCCACGCCCGTTGGTCATTTAATCAGTTTCAAAACACCTCTCTACGCCGACGGATGTGTTCAGTTGGCCACACCGGTACGCGCAGTTCGGCCATCGCTGAAACAATGGATCAATAAAAACGCAAACCTCAACCGGAGTCGTCCATCATCGTCGGACGCACGAAACGCTGGATGAGTCGACGGTGATGTGGCGATGAAGTCAGCACCGGCGCTTGACCATTTCTTTCACCGTCCACCATCAACGAGGATCTTGTCCGACATTCTTGGTGCCCGATAACCTCCGGGACTCTGAGCCTCCGAGCGACTTTTATACGACATGCCGTCTGATCGGTTGTGAGATAGCGACCTGGCCTGTGTGCTGGATCAGCGAACTGTGCCGGCAAACGTCATTATGTAATCTATTGCCACGATCCGAGGTCACTGGCTTTACCGCCATCGCCGCCACCGCCACCAACGTCGTATGGCGCCTTACGATGGCCAACGGACTGGAATGGACGCCTGTGGCTGGTGGCTCATAAAATTTTGATTTTAATTTCCCCTCGACACTCGGCAACCGGACATGCTTGCAATTCCGGCCACCGGGTCCCCGGCCCGGGCTTTGCAGCTCCACACACTAGTTGACCTTCGGCAGGTTCGCTGGGGCGTGCGTGCTTGTCATCTTCGACGTTGGAATTACCAATTCAAGTCACTGGCACACGGTCACAGAGAGAGAGGTGGCGCATCCATCAACGATTCACTCGTGTAGCGCCGGTTAAACCTCTCCTTCCGGTGACGACGACGACGGCAACAACGACATTACTACGAAGAAAATAAGTTTTGATAAATGGTCCAACGAACATTCCAAAGTGGGCGGCCGCCTCTAGCATTTTGAGTATGTTGTGAGAGGTCAAGTTTGAAGCCTGAGTTGGCAATGAATTGGGAGTGCTGGCGGCACCACAATCCGCCCCTTCTTATCGTATGATACTGGTGTGTAGATCGACCGACCGAGACCGAGGTTTTGTGTCCTTTGCGATGGCGTGACCTTCGGGTTTTTCTTTTCTTGGAAGGGGAGTAGACGTGCGTGACCAACATTAACTACCGACTCGATAGGTTATCAGATTGATGATGTGTTGATTGATCGGTTGGCCGATTGAGTTCGCCCAACAGGTGAGTGAACTGCGTCCACCAAAACGATCGAATATGTCACCAAAATTCCTTCAACGATTGCTCGGCGACTCGTTGATCGATTGCGCTCCGTTGTTGGTGATTCTTCACCAAAACCAGACGTAACGTCCCTCGGAAGAGCTTCTTAGTGTTGGCCCATCAACTGGGAAGGTTAAGAAGATACAAAGTAACAAGCTACTAAAAGCTGACGTCAAAGAGGGGAGCATTAAACACGTTTAATGAGCTTCGGCGTGACAACGACCAGCCTAGCACTTCAACAACATCCGCGTAACCTGATCCGAAACTAGTAGCGAAACAAAAACCAAATTCCTTTATCGTCCACTGGTCACCTTGGTGGAGCTACGTGTTTAGCTCCTAAATGCGGCCATCAGCGCGTGACAGATAGCGCTTAGATGTGACCCTATGGCACCTGCTTTTTTTTTGTTTCAATTCTTGCCAACAATCCGAGTACTAGGCATGAAGTGCGTTCACGGCAAGCTTAATCAAATCAGCGACCACAGACGACGGTGTTGCGTGGTGGCCAAAAGAATAGCAAATGACGGAAGATGATTAACCGGTTATCAGTCTGGCCGGCTACTACCGGTGCCGTGTCCTTGTCATGCACCGCGCGGAGTAAGAAAGAACACATCAAAGACGAAGACGTTTTTCGTTCGTTCGTTCGATCGTTCCTCAACCCTAATTGGCTTCCCTTGTGTGGCTGGCACCTCGAAGCCTGTGATCATCTCCTTGCGTCATCTTCATTTTCGCTAACTCAACGAACCGCGATCGAGCACTTTGGACTTATCGACCCTTCCCGCCCGCAGATTCACGCATAAGACTCCCTTCTCCCGGTTCTTCTTTCGCTTCATAATCCTCGTTTGACCTTCAGAAGGACTGCGGAGACGCAGTGTGCAAGAGAGAAGAGATTTATTTCGGCATTTTCGGGCGAGCAACTGCTTCTTGATTTCGTCCACCACATACCACCACACCACACACACCGGTCTTTGTCGCATTTTTTGTCACGAAATGAATTGCCTCTGTCTCTGGTGAAGGTGAAGATGAGCACTCAAGGAATCACACAAAAGCACCAGAAGAACAACAATCCGTGAAAGATGCGAACCGGTTTGGGGCGCAGACTCTCCGCAGACCAGGGAAGAGGTGCGGCAAAAACCAACTTGACCCAGCCTGTGGACGTATTTTCGGCATCTTCTCTCTTATTTCTGGCTCAGCTGGTGCTTGTGCTGGTGGGCGCTATTTCTCCACCGATTGGCTCGTTAATGATAGAGAGCACTTGTCGCTGTTTTCAGTAAACATAAAACCGTTCGTCCATTCGTTCGTTTATGCTCGTGCACGCTCTCTCATCGCTCTCTCTCTCCATCTCACTCGTCGATTGATCGTACCGATCGTGGATTGGATTTATATAAATTTATTCAAATTACAATCCACCGTGAACCCGCCGTGAACGATCGGATGGGAAAAGGGAATTAATATTCAAATTGACCAAACGCATGCTGCTGTTGAGTCTCTTTATGTGTGTCGCACGCTTTCCACCACGCTCGAACCACGCACCAGATGATGATTGAGTTCGATGTCGAGATAGCAGCAGCTTTTTAGCAGCAAACGCACCCCCGGTCCGTTCAGACCATAATGGCTGCGTGATAAAAACAATAAATTTGTGTCAGAACTGACCGGAAAGACCTGTTCCTTTCATATTTGCTGGCGTTTGGAAGTATCCTGTTTCCGAATGTTTGGCCAACCGACCGCAGCATCAAAATGATCGCGAACGAGAGGATCGGATTTGCTTCGACTTGAATATTTGAAGGCGTCTTCGGGCGTGAATTGTTCAATCGATGCAATTACTCTGTAGTATCATAGCAGCATCAGCAACAGCAGATACTATACATGGCGAAAGGAATGTTCCTGTTCGAGAGGACGCTCGGTGACCGGTTTGCGGGAACAGTTGTCATAACGGGGAATGTTAACGTTTAACCAGCCTTTACAGATTTTTATCCATGTTTGGCCACGGATCGCGTGGCGGTGTTTTCGGTGCCAAAAATGAAAGACGAAACATAACTTCACCCCGCCTTTCCTCCCTGCTTCACGGCTCTTCGCACTGGTCTTGGAGGACTTTGCGCGAACGAGAAATCTATCTTTGGCGCAAGCGCAAGCGCAAAGGGGAGGAGTGCTTTCGAAAGTTTGGCCCATCGCTTGGATTGGCTTGGAGAAGTCGTCGCTTAATGATCGAAGTGCCAGCGCTACATGAAGAATATTAAAAACTTATGCCCCGCGAACCTGTCCGCCGGTGTTCGCCAGCAACGCCCGTTCTCCCTCGCTCTCTCTCTCTCTCTCTCTCCCGGACTCTCGCTTCTCGCCAGTTTTTTTATGATCATTTAGCCCGGACATTTCGACCGTGTCAGTAGTTTTGTGGCTCCTCTTGTTCACTGCCCAATCGCAACACGCTAGGCAACGATGAAAGGGTAGCCCGAGCCGAGATCCTTTCCTGGCTGCTGTCGATACACGTCAGATCGGGCCCATGCCTTCCGTAAAATCAAAAGCAGTAAGCAAGAGTTGTAATAAGGGAGAGCGACACTGTTGTACCAATAACAACAACAACCCGGGAACCGAATTGCGTTCGAAATGTACTTTTACTTTTTGCAACAACAAAGCGAAAATCTGCATACACTTTCTTGAAGTTCAATAAAAACGCATAACGAACTGTTTGGTGGACATACTGAAGCACCGAAGCCATGGACCACGGACCACCTGCCAACACACCTGTTTTGATTACATGAAGCCCGTTTGCCAAAACGATGTCCGCCCTTTTGCAAATGCAAATTGATTTCATTTGATTAGCATCACAAAATTTTCGGCATTCCACCCCGATGATGATGATGCTGCTGCTGTTGCTGCCTCTTATGCTATGTGTCTGTGATATCATCAGCCAACATTGGCCACAAATCAGGCTAGCAAAATTATGCAACGCCTAAGGCCTAAGGTCTGCTGTGTTTATCTATGCCATTTCTCACTCCCCAAACTCCTCCCGAGGGGGGTTCCCATAAACTAATTCCGCATAACCGAGAGGAAGCGAGCAAAAAAACCAAACGAGCAAAAACCTATTCCCACCCATAGCGGTGTGCGGAGTCTCACGGTACACTGCCGGCAGATTCGTCAACGGGATTTTATGATCGCGAAGTGAAATTGATAATCAAATTAGGCAGTTTATTTTTGGGGGGTAGGAAGTTAGAGACCACAGTTTTGTGGTATGCGGCATGGTTTTATGGCATGGACCTCTCTTTGACCGAAAGCGCATGATGATCACGTCACACGCCATCAACAGCAACAGCAGCATACACATGAGCTAGTCAAAGGAGGCGTGGGGTGAGTAACCGTTTTGGGCCATTTCTGCGCAGAAGAAGGTGATCGTCATCTTTGAACCAGCAGCAGCAGCAGCAGCAGCAGCAGCAGGACCAGCAGGTGGTCCAACATCATTCTCCGAGTGGCCGCTCCGTAAAACAATGCCCGGTTGTCCTCGCTTCAGCGCCGAAAAGCATGCAACCATGAAATTCGTTTACTGAAGATTCAGCAACAATTCCGTCGCCACTCGACGCCACCGACCGAGGGGCTGTTTGATGATGGGCGACCAGACAAACGGTTGGGCTGTGGTCCCAAGGTTAGCGCGGCAGTGACAGTGACGACAGACGCAAGTTAAACAGCCAAAGGCCACCCGTCTGGAGTCAGGGCACTGCTGCGATTGCTGTACCAACAATGCGGCCGAAGCTTAAGGTTTAAGGTTGTTGCCTTGCCAAAACATGCCGCCATCCGATTTTCGGCCGGGTGAAGAACCGGGAGAGCGTCCAGTGCCCGGGCTTGTGGAGCTGGGCATCAAATTTCAAGAAAAGCAGAAGATGGAACGTAAATAGCCCCCTGTGATTCGCTTCATATAAATTCCGAATGGCGATGGTGAGCAGAAGGTAGAAGATGCTTCGAGAACAGACTAATCGAGCCAAGCCAAGATTTTAGTCTCCGTTCTCGATGCTTTCGCAGATCGTTTTTGCGATCGAGCGAAGGCCATATTTTTTAAAAATCGTTGATAAACATAAAGCATCTTCAAACCAACAACGGTACTTCGATGATTTTTATTTGAAAAAAAAAACCGAAATCGTTCTACATTCGTTCTCACAATCTCTCTCGTTAGCTCTTTCTTAACGCACGCGCGGATTTTAATCCCTTGTTCCCTTTTACGAATTTATTTCCCCTTTTTCGTGCTTCTGCGTCGACCTTCTGAAGGTTCCCGTTTCCAACCAACCGGGGACAACGCTACTGGCGCAGCCCTCCGATCCTTCAAGGTCAGTGGCGATAAAAATTTGCATAAATTTCCTGCGCTCGTGCACAAGAAGGAAGGGTGCGCTACTCAGCTTTACTGTGCTTGTGGCTCGAAGGAAAGGACAACCGAAAATGCTTCGCTCAATTCGCTCTCGACAATTGAGTGATTTGTATGCCACGATGAAACCGAAGCACCCGATGAGAAATTTGTCTCTTCATCGATCGCCTGGTCGAGCTACGCTACCACGGATTGCGGATCATCTCTGAACAGTAATCGCGGTAGCTTCGTGCGATCGCTAGCTTGATCACGAACCACAAACCATACCAGCGCTGCACATGCTACTTTATGCAACTGCACTTTTGCATCCGGACAAGGTCTCGCTGGACTGCTGACGTTACGTGTTGCCCTCGGCCACTGCTCGTTGCATCAATCCGCGTGTAGAGTCAGCGGTTGGCGCCACCGTTTCACAACCTGATGCCCTCCGGGGGTCCCTCCTCTTCCACGACCCGGCGTGCACCCACCGACCGCGGCATGACGCAAACATGCTGTTCTCGGGCTGCTCTAATGACAGAAAATCATTCGCTGACGATGACATGACGATGACTTGGCCCTGGTGTGGTGTGCGCGTCACCACGAGTCCACAGGTACCACACAATCGCAGGGCACATACATAAATTACGCCTAATGAAGTTCTCCCCGTAGGGTGCACTGAACATCGCTTATATTGCGCCTGGTACGCGCCCTGTTGCGTCTAAACAGTGCGCACACGCAGCAAAAAAAAAGAATCCATTCTATGCCCCCACCGTTTTACGTTCTTTCATTCTCTCGTTATGCAAATGCCGAAAGTAAATCATTCTGCCATATGGCGGGCGCACTGGTTTTGTGATTAAAAATGAGTTTATCAAATGGCGTTTGATGCGCAAAGGCTTGGCTTGTTCCTGGTGCTGATCTCATCGTCTCCGAACCGGTTGCTTTGATAAGCAGCGCAGCAGAGTGAGTTCATCGATTTAAATCAACGGCGATCCCGACAAAGTCCAAGTCGGCCTCGACGGAGTTTGCATTCCAGGATGTGGTGACCCAATTTGGCTGATGTCATGGCACACTTACACGAGGCATTCATTTCGAAAAAAAAACATACACCAGAGGATCGCTTCTTCCTCCAATAAAGCTTCCGTTTGTCTTTCTCTTCACACCTTGCCTGCACTGCTGCTGATGCCTAGTGCTGTCGGTTTACTTAGCAGCTCATTAATGTGTGGCGAAGGTAGCAGCCACCAAACACGGTTTCCAAAAGCGACGATGAGTCACCATCACCACATGCAATCGGAATCATTGTCCGGAAATGCAATCGTACGCAGTGTCGCGATCGCGATCGTGGATAGGATAGGCATACATCCCGTTATCGTACCGTAATTACACGTACTAAGAATGAGTAGAATCACGCACAGTCTCGGTGTGTTCTAGAGCACGAAAAAAAAAACGGTGGTACGAAAATGAGAGAATGTTTATCTACCTCGCCCAGCTAGCACATTAGAGAAGAGGTGGTAGAACAAGGCAGGAGAGTGTCTTGTACCGGGCCACACCTAATTATCTGTGGAGTTTGCTTAGGCAGAGTAAATTATCATGGCCTCTAACGCACTCTCCAGCTGCTCCAGATCAGCTAGAGTGCTGGAAGAAGACCGCGACGAATAGGCCAACAGAATGCGGGCGCCGCTGTGGTGCTCAGAATAATGATGTCGTCGTCGTCATCGCAGTCGTCGTTACGCATATTGGCAACCGTTAGCTAACGGTAACAACTGCGAGGGGGCCTGTGCCTGCGGAACTACGTGACAATCTTCGGATGGACCGCGATCTGTTCCATCTCGTCGTCGATGGAAGCATAGGGAACGGTTTTTATGATCTCCAATCCTACAAACCGAAAACTCAGCGATACAATGTGAGAGTGGTGCTACTTACGATCTTTGCTCGAGTTCGGTGAAATCACTCGCAGCTGATGGTGATGGTGGTGCTGGCTGGAAGCAGGTTTTATCAGAGGCGCGACCTGTGCCGCTTAATTGCGCTCCGTAAACCCAAATTCACGATCTGCGCGCGATCGGCTGTGGCCCCGACACTACATATCACTACGGGCACACACTCAGCCGGTGGAACAAGTGCACAACACTTTCTCTCTCACTTTTATGGAGGTTATTTGTTACTTTCTTCAACCTTTTGCCTCACACCTCACACAGCAGCAGCACCGGTCTCGGCTGGCCCAAACGGCCTCCAGGGGCCTTGCAACATTAACGCACTCTTAACACGCGCTGCACTTTGTGTACCGAATCATGCACCAGATTTTAACGGCAGCATAAACGGGGCCTTCTCAGCGATCACAAAACAAACATTTCACTACGCCACGGCCCGTACGGCCCACAGCAACATCGACACACGGACCCAGGCACGAAAGCACAAAAGATCACAAGATCGCTACCAACACTCCGGACTACCGGACTACCAGGCCCACGCCTTCCTATTTTAATCGATCATCAATTAGACAATTACTGGCCACGCGCGTTGGTTGATTTCATCTTTGCTTTTGGCTTCTAGCGTTTCGCCGGCTAAAAGCCTAAAATGCTGCGAGAGAAGGAGGAATGGAAAGAGGACAAACGGTTGCGATTTTATTGATGCTCGCCGGAGAAACCGTGGTAACGGCGAAGAACTTTCATCCGGTCGGTCGGTCGGTTGGTCGGCGAATCAAAACGATAAAAATCGTTCCCGTTTGTGGGCTGATAATTCGACAAAATGGTCAGACGAGATCGGCACCTTTTATCTCCGATCGAATCCGTGCCAAATGAAGATAATTCCTTTTCGATGGAAGCTGGAGGGAACGTTCTCGATTCTGAATAAGCTTATGTTTTGATTGACCGCCCGACGGTTGAAAGCAAACGACGCCGTTGCTAGGCGATCGTTCTGAATATCAACAAACCGCAATGCAACAGAAGGATCACTTTCGAGGCGGCACACTACACACACAAGAGAAAAACGCACCTTCACAAACCACTTCTGATCGTCCTTGTTTGCGTTGAAAGGATACAAAACAGATCACGTTTTTCCTTTGCGAACTGGTTGTTGGTGCTGCTGTGATCGACGTGCGTCTCGCGCTGAGGTTCGTAAGCGTTTGTTATTTCCCCTCGACCCCGCCATGCAGCGGACATGTTGGCTCGGCAGCTGGCTTAAAACCCCCTACTGAAAGTCATGTTGTTGAATTCTTTATTTTATTTTGCTTAATGCTTTATTTTATTTTGCTTAAATAATGCAATTATTCTTTTGGTTTTGAAAACTAATGCTATTTGTGGCAAAACCAATTCGAAAAAACTAATTCGTATTAAAAAAGACGTAAAAAACTGATCCACATTTTGATGTCGTGTATTTTTGAGCAGTGTCGGAAAGCATATTTTTTATTTAGTGCTATTTTATATTGCTTTTCCATAAGTAAATCAAATGATTTCAATATTTATCTTTTAATTTTTCATGCTTTAGAAAGGTAAAGATCGTGCTTTTCAGTAAGTAACGCAAGTAACGCTATGTGTGGAGTAACTTTTAAAATAGGTTTGCGGCGTAGTGTTCAAATTGCGGTGTAACCGTTTTCCGTTAAACTCATGTTTTCAGAAGAAGTGATTTTTATAAATCAATAAAGACTTGAGACTGAACCAGTTGAGAATGATGTTTTTGCACATAGTAAAAGGTTTGTTTTATAAAAAAACATTTTGTTCGAACACGATTGATCAAACTGTGCCGCACACAAAAATAATTATGAAGAATAATAATTATTTAGAACATTCTGTTTGACCCTTACAAATACGTCTATTGCATCCAAACTCGGTGAAATCAGACGCCAGATATAGTGTACTTCTGGGATATTTTAGAAAAAATTTTATTGTCCGAAATTTTAAACATCTTCTAATGCGTTGCATTTCTTAAATTAACCAAAAATCAACAGCGTAAACGTTCTTAGGTATTTGTGAAGGTGATGCATTTTTCCTGATCATCATCCCCTCAATATAATGCTTAGAAACTAGTCTAAAACTCCAACTCTCCTGGACAGTATTTGTCGATCAAACTTTGGTAGTATGGCCACAGTGCCTCTATGTCCGGTAGTTTCGTTGACTTGGTGTACAGATCATAGCGACTGTGGAAGAAAACAGGACCTCTTCGTTAGCATCCCGGCGGTTGGAGAGGGTCTCCCTGGTCCCCCTTGGCAATACTTACTTGAACATCAGCACCCACTGTTTGGTCTGCTCGTCCTTCTCGTTCGTCAGATGGTGATAGTCGCCTCCCGAATGCCACGGATAGAACGAGTGATACCGGATCATGTGAAGCGCCTGTTCCGGCAACGTGCTTTTGTTGTGCTTCAGTACCCGATACAGGAATTCGTCATGTCCCCAGGACATGGTTAGCTGCTCAAGCCCACAGTTTGGCTCATAGATTCCGTTCTTGGTGCTGCAAAAATCGATAGACCATGCAGTAAGGCGGCGCTGTTCATGAATGTACCATTCACACTACACTTACTTGTACTTTGGGTTTGCGCCATCAGGATTGTCAACGAAGCTATCTTCCCGGTAAACGATGCTCTGTCCCCAGTCACATCCAACCGGAAACGTATCGCCAACCACGGCCCATTGGGGTTCACCGTAAAAGGCCATCACTTTGCCGAGATCGTGTATCAATCCTGTTAGATGGAGCCAGTCCAGCTCGGGGAACTCTTCGCGGGCACGCTCCGCCGTTTGGAACGCATGGACGATGTTCGGTAGGTCCAGGTCGGGATCCGACTCGTCGATCAGATCGTTCAGCTTCTCCAGCGCCTCCCGAATAGTGGCCTTGAAGTGATCAAACTTGAGCCACTCCGCATGACGGCCTGCGAAACAACAAAAACGATCATCCTATGATCACTGATGCTGATAATGCGATCACCCAATGACGTGTGCTCCAGGCACATGGCCAACAATGTGCGAGTGCGTCATGCTTCACAAACGTAGACGCGCGCCTCCATTCGCCATTGATTTATTCGCGGGCGTGCGCGTCCTCGGCTACTATCAAAACATGTCGCGAGCGCCCTCGCTTATCTCATTAATCGACGGCTCGCCTTCTCGTGCGAAACCCTTCCGTGATATGATGCACAACAACATAACACCTCCCAGCGCCTCAGATTCAATATTGGTGTGGCGTTGTTTGCCAAACTGGTTAATTGAGTGTGGCCTTCTTTTTTTGCGCTGCACGCCGCTTGTTTGTTTTGTACGCCATCATGAAGGTCGCTTATCAATCTATGATAACATGTGGAGCACAATAGAAATTGCGACTGATTTGTTTGCCCACCCCGGGGGGTGGGTTCTCGGACCATAATCCAAAGATATCTTTGACCTTATTTTGCTACTATCATCACCGCGAGACCGGTTGCGCTATTCGCTTGTAATCCTTGATATTGTGCAATAAAATCACCATTCTTACCCTTCACAAAGTCTACGGTCTGGTTGGTGTGCATCAACTTGTAAGTTCGCCGAACCCGCTCCTTCAGCGGATCGTTCTCGTCGACTGTATAATCCCGAAATTTGGAAATCTTCTTATCGGAGAACTTTGGCTCCGGACGCAGCAGCTCCGACACGTCCAGAACGTTTGGATGCTGTTAGGATGAGATTTCATAATCACTCGTAGTACTATTGCTCATTTAAGATCCTGATTTCTCGAATGCGTTTGCAGCAGAAATATTTACTCTGCTTTTTGTCGGTAAATACCTCTTCAACAATAATCCTCATGGTTATTACTTCTTATTGTATTTACTAAGGCGCAACCACTTAAAAGTGCTTTGAAGCCGATTCACTATATGATCACAAACTTAATCACTGTATCGCTCTTTAGTACGTCCTGATGGCACCTCGGTAATCACAGTAGCGCGCAGTTAGCTTGCAGCCTCTCGTGCCCAACGACCGACGACTGAGAATCCTGTCCGAAGTAGAGCGCCATCTTTATATATGGTTCGCCGAGGAGGTGCGCTCGCGCTCTTCCACAACACGAGAGATAGTACTCCCGACTCCTCGGCAGTCCTCGGCTGGAATGGAATAAAAAAGTCTCACTCCACGAGCAGGAGATTAGTGGTGTTCGGTAAAGTAAAAAAAACGCCATCTGAAACACAGGATGATAACGTTAATCGTGTATTCGGGCTCAAATTGTTCGATTAGTAGTGTGAGGAGGTTTTACGATACGATCCCCTTTATGATACGAGACAAATCAATTTGATACCCCAGAATGCACACTGATAGCTGCTACAGCTCATTCCGTATTATTACCTTTAAATGAAAACAAAAAATGCAAAGTATTGTTCCAGAAAACAAGACAAGAGTCAGAGACAACACGGAGAACCTTTGGGCAGTTGGACTGCAAAACAGTGAGACTCTACGAAACGTCATGTCCCAGTAGCGATGCCATTTGATGTGTCGAGTCACTTTCAGCCAGATTGAGAATAATTTAAATTTATATCTGAAACTGGAGCAATCCAGTTCTGCCTACTACGAGAGCCAAGAGCCAGTTTTATCGCCACGGTTGTAGATTGGTTGATGTCCCGGGATGCAATCTACCGTCGAGCATCTCCCATTCCATTATCAGTAACAAGTTCTAAATTTGGTCATCATTCCGTGCACGGGTCTGCCCTGATTTGGCCGTTAATCCTGTCGTGCCTGCTCGTTCAGTCTGATAACATGTCTCGTGACCCGCAAACGCGTGTGATCGTCGAGTCGCCTTCAACCGCCTCGAGTTTCTACTTTGAAAAAAAAAATGGTTGGCATTGTCACTGGACCAGAACTACATTCCTTATCGTCTAGCGGCCGTTCCAGCGATGAACCGAAGTTTGAACTCTTCCTTGAATCACCATTACACAATCGGAGGAATACAGAAGAAAAAAACAAACAAAAAAGACTGACTATCAAACCAACCTTCATTTCTTATGCTTGATTGGCCGGCGTAAGCATCAAGGAGAGGTAGAGATTGCTGCGTGGCTATCAGCCATCAGCTTCCAGGGATAATGAGTTCGCACAATTTTTGCCAGCGACCCGAATCTCATAAAAATCGCAAACCTTATAATTATAATGATCTGTTAGAATGGACAATTACGAAACAATTATTTGGTCGTTCAGCGGTACTCAGCACAGTACGCGGGTTATCTACGGTCGCTCGATGGCATAATGTCGAAACGAATTGGCGATAGTGGCGCTCAGGTTCGGTACATTGATGGCAGAGGGGCAATCCGTGGTGCAACTACTGCGACCTTATTATCTTATTAGGCGGAAAAGGCTTGAGATGGATTAGAACAATGAGAAGACGGTCGGTATCAGTTAAGAAAAAAAGAAGTTTTATTAAAACCTTCCACTTTACACTACAATATCTACGTATCCCAATCAATTCCCTAGTGATTTGTTATTAGGCTCCGTACCTCCTCCTAACCACACCTGATCGATCCGATATGATTTCGTTGGATTCTCTAGCAATCCCAGTACCTCGCTCTCGACGGAGCAGTATACCGTTCGTCGTGACCTTCACCGACCGTCCTGTTCTTTCGATGTCGCTGTCGCCTACGGCGGCTCTCCGAATCACTATCGCTTTTCCGGTGCGATCCTCGACTAGTGGATCGATCCTTTGGCGGCTTCTTACGCTTCCGATCGCGACTAGATTCCCGTGAACGATCTTTCCTGCCCTTTCGCTTCGACGATTCCACGGGCGAACGTTCACTTCTTCGAGACCGTTTAGTACCGGATGCTGAGCCAGCCGACCGTGAGCGAGAACGTGATCTGGACGGTGAAGAGCTCGAGTGGGCTCGCCGGCGAACATCGGTGCGCCGCTTCACATGACTATTTCGGCTGCTCGTATGGCTTTGCGATCGTTTTCGACTGCGGCTACGGCTGCGGCTACTGCTACTAGTGCTACTACTACTGCGTCCTCTCCGCCTGGATGTTTTGCTGCGATCACGACGCGTTCTACTACGCTCTCGCTTCCCCCGCGATCGGGATCGTGAGCGGGATTTTCTTTTCTTCGACTTTTTCGACTTCGACTTTGCCCGTGATGATCGGTGACGGCTTTTAGATTTTTTCTTCTTCGTCCGACGAGAATCGCTCGACCGTTCGATCGATTTTTTTCTGGGGCTTTGTGGAGAACGTGAGCGAGTCCGGGAACGTCGAACGGGCGCGGGCCGCGTTTCACTTACCAGCACCACATCGTCATCATCGTCATCATCATCCTCGATCACCGTGGTCGTCATTATCGTGGTGGTGGTAG
>NC_064877.1:20562500-20600000 GCF_943734665.1 Anopheles aquasalis | reverse complement strand
CGCTCCTTGACCCGCGATCTGCAACATTCACTGAGCGCTTAACTTGAGTGAGAAGCAAACCGGGTACTGAACTAACCCGCCATTCGGATTGCACTTTCGTGAAATGTACTGTGAGAGTGACTTAGTGTAACAGTTCGGTTAGTGCCCTAGGAAAACCATAGTGAGTCGTGCTCTCGTGTTTCCCTGAAACCGTGTTCCCGGTTCGTCCTATCCATCACCAAAGTGAACCTCTGGTGGAACTACGCGTGAACATGGCGAACGAGGCGGCCGAAGGCATGGTTCAGGGTGATACTGTAGCCCGATCGAAGGTAGGTAGTCGCTAGCGGTGGTATTGTTATCCTTTACTTCCTAAAATTAAGTACAAACAGTGCAGCAATAGCTACTGTATAGAGAAGGACTGTAACACTCCTTTTGATCTTAGTCAATTTCACATTCTTTCGCATCCTTAGCGGGATGGGATGTTCTTTTTCGGATTGTGGCGGTCTCGTAGCACCAGACCCTTGTGTTACCCAGTGTGTGTGCCAAGTGGGTTTTATCGATTCAAAGTGAAGTGTGTGAACGTATAAGACTCTGGTCAGAACTCAGACTCTCGTGTAGCATATAGAATACAAGTGTCCTTTCAGTCTCTCTGGTTCACGGTACTCCTGTGGTAGGAGGTCGAAGCCTCACCAAAATGGAATCTAATGTCATCTTTCGTTTGCATTTTCTACCATATTTACAGATCGAGATCGAAGTAGAAAGCCATGTGCTCGGTGCAAAGGTTAAGCTTTCCGATGGTACCGAGGGGAATGTGTTTACCAGGACGTCACGCAACAAGGATCTACAGTTTGTCTACAGTTGCCACATCTGTGGCGTCCCTACGCTGTGTGGTGAGCGGATGCTTCAGATTCATATTGCCGGTCGCAGACATCAAGCCCGGTTGAGTGTGTCGTCGCTTGACGCCGAACAATATCGTGCTTCTTTGGTGATGAAACCTAAACGTAAGACACATCGACACAGTTTTCTATCGTATCACAAAGCATGTTATTCATTGTGGTTTGTTTTATTTATGTTTTTAGAAAATCAAGCCTCATCAGCAGGTGATGGTATGGGCGCTTCAGGTGCGAGTGACTCACAGGGCATGGATGTGAAACCGGAAGCGCAGCTGCAGAGTGTTCTGGATGGCTACCGTGCCGGCCCTCTCGTTGGTTTAGAGTACATCGTCGAGCTAAAGCACCAGGGACCGGGCGAAGCAGTTTCGTACAACTGCCTGCTGTGCGATACACGCGGCAACAACGAAAGTGGCATCACTACGCACTTGATCATGCCGGAACATCGGCTCAAGTTTCTGGAGAGACACTATGCGACAGTCATGAAGGTGATCGCTCCGTACCGTTCCGCACCGGGTGCCGATGCTAAGGATAGCGTGTTCTGTCGCGTTGTGCAGACGATTTGCGAGGCGATCGAAGACCATCACGGACGCATGGTCCCGTCGGTGTACGATGCGGATGATTTCGGGCGCAACCGAGCAAAGTACATACAGGGCGTCAAGTTTGGGAAGCATTGCGATGAGCAGACCGGTCCCAAGTTTGTCGAATTGATCGACAAGAAGGTGCTGCAAGATTTGAAGGCTACTACCGCAGGCGGTGCTGGCGGCGGTGGTGGTGGTGGTGGTCAGCGTAAGTACCGCAATCGCAACGAGCGCCGCGGTAGTCTCGATTCCATCTCTAGCCTAAGCAGTGCTAACTCGGTCATGAGCATTTCATCGAGCGGCGATGATGATGACGAAAGCCGGCTACGCAAGAAGAGCCCATTGAACCGGGGGACTTCACAGCGTGTGCAGTCAAAGCTTCCACCATCGATCCCCACTCCGAAGGAGCTATCACAACAGGCGGCACATATTGCTCACGAGCGGTACAAGTGGGAAAAGTTTCGCTGTACGGTCGAACTCATGAAGGCACCGTTGTTGCAGCTGCTGAAGGAGTACGAGAAGAATCCCGAAAAGCATCCACTGTACTCGGAAGAGTGGAAAAAGTTCTGGAACCGACGGTACAAGGAGCTGCAGGCCGAGAAGAAGGATCCGTCGAAGCACAACTTCAAGCCGGAATGGATCGAGTACTGGACGAAGCGCATGAAGGAGTTGCATGACGAGGAGGTGGAACGAAAGAAGCTGGAAATACGCACGAAGATGAACTTGCCAGCGGAGGAAGAGGAACGAACCGATGAGCTGCGGGAACAGTACACGCTGCGCGTTCCCCCCAACCGCCCCAAAGAACGTAAGGGCACGTTGGGAGGACAGTTGGGCTCGGACTCGGAGGGCGAGTACAAAGGTGGACAGCCGTTGGTCAACAGTCGAAGCAGAAAACGACCAAGCCCACCAATGAAAATCGAACGCTCGGCACACCCTTGGAGCAGCGAGTCCAGTAAGCGTCCAGCCCTTTCTCATTCGCATCGGTCACGCAGCCCGTACAGTGAGGACATAGCTGCACACAGGCTATCGCGTTTAGCTCCGCCGGGTGCCAAACGTCCCCCACCCGTCCAAACACCACCGGAGCGCGTCGACTACGATGAGTGGGCCAAAAACTACTACGGACCGAACAAGAAGGTGTTTGTTCGGACAGATTTTGAAGATTCTTCGGCACCGCCCACCTTTATCGCGGTCTGTCGGCTGCTGACCGCGTTCGAGGAGTATCTCGGCAGCCTGGGACCGAAGGTGATCGATCTGCTAGCTAAGGGACTGGCACTGGAGAAGGTGAAGGCGAATTCGGCCGACGATCTGCTGCTGAACGAAGACAACAGTATGTTCCTGGAGACGGTGAAGGAAAAACTGAAGGGTCACTTGATGGCAGGTACGATCGATCCTCCCAAGATCGCATCGATCAAACGGGCTGTTCAGAACATTGCTAGCCTGCTGCACGAGGCGTCCAAGCGCGAACCGGCACCGAAACCGGCCGAAGAGGAAGTATCGCGTGATTCCTTGGCCATAAGCGAAATTAGCGGTGTGGCGACTCCTGCTGCCCCAAGTACTAGTGCGGGCGGTCCCGACAAGGTTACCATTGCGGCTCAGTTGGCCAAGGCTCTGGTTGCTCAGGGTAAGACCGATTTCTCGACTGAAGAGCTGGAGCAGCTGATAAACGTTTACCAGGCGATGGTGGAGATGTCACGTGAGAGAAAAATGATTATCACTACTAAAGTGTATCTCGCGGCCTGTTCCAGTAGTGCTGGACTGTCGAATGCTAGAACAGCAGCGGCAGTGAGTAAAGAAGTAGCAGCTAGCACGACCGGTAGTGGTACAGGACCGCTATCGAGTATGATGTTTGATCGCAATCGTTCCGATCCACCGATGACGACGTACGCCAACCGTCGATTGCAGGAAATGGATCGCAAAATGACGCCCGAACCGAACAGTTTGTTCCGATCGTCGGGAATGCTAGAAAACCTGTCCGATTCCGATTTGCAGACGTTACTGCAAACGTTCAAGGATCTTGCGACGGATGAGCAGATGCATCTCATCACGTACCTTCGAAAGTTGGAGCGAACGGAACCGGAACGTGTGGAGAAGCTGCGCCGTTATGTCGATTTCGAAACCATCAATGGTCCACGGGGTCGTGGTGGTGGTGGTGGTGGTGCTGGAGCTGGCAGACGAGGTGGACAGTTCGATCCAGATCTCTCCGATGATGACGATGACGATGATCGGGACAGTTTGCGTGATCGCGACGATGATGCTGTAGGGTATGATCCGTTCCGGGCGAATAACGACCGAGGTCGATCACCAGCGGTGAATGCTCGCAATGCTGCACGCAAGGATCGTTCTCCGAAAGGCATCCTCCAGCAGGGACAATCATCCGGCAAGCAGCAACAGCTACGGAACAACGATCCGGCCGTCGGGGTGGATCAGAGCAAGAAGAAGATTCTCGTCGATTCGGACGATGAGGACGACTACAGTTATGATGACATTTTGCGCGCGGCCTCGAAGAACGTTACATCACAGCCGCCAGCCAAGGACGTGGATGGGGAATCCAATTCGAATCATTCGCAGCGTGCGAATGCTGCCGGTGCCGGTGCTGGTGCTGGTGGAGGAGGTAGCGTTAGCAATAGTTCTAACACCGTACCAATTCCTTCGCTCGCCGATACGAGCAACCTAGTGGCGAATTTGATGGAATCGTTGCAAAAGTCATTTTCCGATGCCAAGAACAACGCTGGAACCCAGGATTACTCGAATCCGATCATGACGATCGGCTCGCTAGGTGGAGGCAATGGGTTGGATGGCGCCGGCCATGGTGGTGAGGGAGGTGGAGGAGGAGGTGCAGTTGGTACCATTCCTGCAATGAACGCCTTCGGTTCGAACATGAATGGAGCTGGTGCCGGTCCCAGGGGTCCCTTCTTTCAGCGACAGCAGCAGCAAATGCATCCGCAGGGCCCAGTTCGTCCAATGATGCAGCAACAACAACCGATGGGCGGTGCGTTCGGTCAGCAGGCGCAGATGCAGCAAGCGTTCGGTGGTCAGCAGCAGTTCATGTATCCGGGTCAACAGTTCGGTGCCAACATGAATGGCCAGCAGCAGCAGCAGCAACAGCAGCAGGCTGCGCAGTATGGTTACGGAAATTACGGTGGATATTACTGAGAGGAAGCAAACCCTCCGGAAGGTCCGGAGGGCTAAGTTGTACAATGTAACATTTGAAATATCGATAAAAACATTAAGAATTATTAAATAAAGCATCTCAAAGCTTCGCCATTTGAATGGTAGTGAACAGTATTAATGTTTGATAAATTTAGTAGGGTTTTTGTTAAAATTTTATTTCGGTAAAGTAACGGCCGGGCTGGGTCATCGGGTTCAAAAGGTAAAGAGCTTCAACCGCAGAACAACAGGCGGCGCTGTCAAACCGACTGTCAAAAACGCCGAACGTAAACAAACAACATGCGGCCTCGTGTTTTTCGTTCTCTCGTGCGTGTACTGCGTTTTTGAACCACTCAAGTATAGAGAATCTTTCCATAAAACGTGTATAAAATGCTGGAAAAAGTAGAGCAGCAAGTGGAGACTGTAGACATGATGGAAGAGGAGGAGTACGATCCGACCGTACACAACGCGCTGGTCGACAAAATCCACGCGATCAGCGGAGCGCACCACATCCGCGATATAACGCGCACCGAACCTTCGGCCAAGGTGTCGGAGTTTGGTTTGTCCAAAAAGCAGGAAGATGCGGTCCGGTTGGCAGATTTGCGAAAGTTTATCAAGAAAACCAAAAAACACCCTACTGTTGTGCAACAGCTAAGCCGGTTGGCCGGTCGCAAGCCGCTAAATCAACCACTGGAAAAAATCATCTCGGAAAAGATCGAGCGGAAGGCTGGCTTCGTGAAGGTACAGCACGAGCTCTCGGCCTGGGAACCGGTCGTGACGGCTACGGAGATCGCTCCGCAAACCGTGTTTCCGCTGCAGTACGGCAATCTGGACGTGCTGAACGAGCCACCGAAGAAGGTCAGCGAGTATCGCGTGAAAACGAAGCTCATGGAAGCGATGGAAGAGTTGGACCGCAAGTACGATGGTGACACTGCGGCGAACGGTGAGAATTCGGACGATGAAAACGATGGTCCGGACTACGCGATGACGCTCGAGGAAATGCGCCAGCAGCAGCGAGAACGGGCACGGCAAAAGATTCGCGAATCGTACCGCATTGCTAAGGGACGTCGGATGAACAAGATTAAAAGTAAAACGTACCATCGGTTGCTGAAGCGTGACAAGCTACGTCAGCAGATGAAGGAGTTTGAGGAGCTGCGCGAGAAGGATCCGGAGGCGGCCCTCGCCCAGCTCGACCGTATCGAGAAGCAGCGGTTCGAGGAACGTGCCACGCTACGACACAAAAACACGGGCACCTGGGCAAAGAATCTGCAAGTTCGCGCCAAGTACAATATGGACGTACGGAGAGAGCTGGCCGATCAGCTGGCCATCGGTCGTGAGCTAACGGCAAGAAGGTTGCAGGAAGACGGGAGCAGTTCGGAGTCCGACGTTGAACTTGAGGTCGTTACGGCGGAGCGCGAGAATCCCTGGACGCAGCAGCAGCAGCAGCAGCAACCGAAGGGTGAATATGAACAGGCGGCAAATCAGCAGAAATCGCTCACCAGTGGTTACCGGAAGTACTGGGAGGAACGTAATCGTGTGCAAAATGCAAAGAATCAATTGCAGGCCGACAATGAGGAGCAACAAGAGGAAAGCTCGGATAACGATGAGGAGGACGGTACGATTGAAGAGTTCAAAAAGAAGCTTGAAACAAGTGGTACTAAAAAGCAGAACAAAAAGAACAAAAAACAGAAAGTCGCTTCGACGAGTAACGGATGGGAGGTAGAGGATGCCGAGGATGGCGAAGAACCGAGCGAGGAAGATGATGATACAGATGATGAACCGGGGACGGCGAAGAAACGAAAAGCGAAGCTATCCTCTGTCGAGGATCTGTTTGACGAAGCGGAGCAAATGATCGTAGGTGCAATTAAGGGAAAGCTGAAGCGAGTGAGAACCAAAGTCGCGGGTGTCGAGAACAGCAGGAAAACGACTAAACCTGCTCCGAAACAGAAGCAATCACGCGCTAAAGCGACTGATAGTGGGTTAGCTTTCAAAAAGAAACCACGGCTGGCCGATGCTGACATTGAGCTGAACGAATCGGCCCGTGGAGTTGAGAAGCAGGATCCTGTTAAGCCATTCGTCGTTTCAGCTCTCAATGGCACTCCAGCACTTCCCACGGCTGCGGCCGATATTAACCCGAAGCAGGTGGTACAGATGAAACCGAAGCATTTGCTCACCGCCCTCCCGGACGCGGTGGCCACCGGTGAGCTATCGGGCGATGAAGATCCCGAAGAGACCGGTGCCAATCGTCAGCGTCTAACGATCGCAGAAGCGTTCGAAGATGATGACATCGTGGCGGACTTTGTGAAGGAGAAACAGGACGAACGAGATAAGAACATGCCACAGGAGATCGACAATACGCTGCCCGGCTGGGGCTCGTGGGCTGGACCGGGAGTGAAGAAGAAAAAGCGAGCGCAGAAGGTTCGCAAGATCTTCAAACCACCGACCGAGTTGCCACGCCGTGACGATAACAAGGATCAAGTGATCATCAATGAGGATGGGATGGTGAATGAGAAGCTGAAGAAGCACCTGCTCAACGAGGTCCCGTTCCCGTTCGTGACGGTGAAGGACTTTGAGGCATCACTGAGGGCACCGATTGGCCGCTCGTTCATCCCGGAATCGGCTCACACGGCCATGATCGAACCGAGTGTCATTACCAAGAAGGGTGTGGTCATTGAACCGATGAAGAAGGAAATGCTGCTCCAGGATCCGAACAAGGTGTTGCGCTTTGGCACGAAGAAGCTCAACGGTGCGACGGAAAAGTACCGTGAGTTTGCTGACAAGTTCGTGAACGGTAAGAAGTTAAGCGAGAAGGGAAACAAAGGTGGCCAGAAGGGTGGCAAGGGTGGTCAACAAGGTGAAAAAGGTAGCCACCGCGGTGGAAAAGGTGGCCAGCGGGGCAGAAAGGGTGGCCAACGTGGTGGAAAGAAGTGAAATGTTGTTGAAAATGGGAGAATATTGATATGAATAAAATCGTATTCTATTCTGAATTGATAAGCATTTTTTAATAAATTCACCGAAAGAAAACGTATGCTAAATCGGGTTTCAGGTTAAATAAGTACTTCGTCGAACAGATGAGCCACTTTTTTTTATTCGGATTGGAAATAGTAGGAAAATGAATGAAAATGTTTCAGGTTTTTTTTCTCAGTTTATTGTCTTCCCAAATCCTAAACAGCAAACAGATTTAAATTACTCTTATTTAACCCCTCCATCATTAACACCAGTGACATTTGCCAGGACCATCTGCTCTGCTGGATGGATTAGTTCTTTGGTTCGCCATCCGTTCTATCTCAATTCAACCATTTTCGTTGGTATTGTCCGGCACCGCGCCTAGATTATCCGCTCCGAAGGCCGTCGCTGGTGGAAACTCTTCGGCCGGCATCGGACGATCCGGGACCGGCGTAATGTCCTGGGAGTCAGCTACCACAACGCCATGCGTACACAAACAGAGAGACAGCGAGAGAAAGGAGCAGATAACAAATAATGCATTAATATAATTCAACACATTTAGCGTCGGCGAGATCCTGGGTACGTGTTACGGATTATCTTAAATGCATCCAAGTGCGCGTTATCCGGATGTCCAGTTTTAATGCACGAGCGTGGATGCATTAACCTCGTTTTGGATATTTTCGCTCTTAAGTTTAAGTGGCTTCGCATCCTTCAAGACTAATTACGAAAAGCGTTCCCGCAGCGCGTTGCACAAAACTATGGCTGCAACTATCTTTCGCTCCGGATGATGGCGGAGCAAATTCATCCGATAATAAAGTTAAGCATTTTTGCAAAAAGTGCACTTCCTACTAGTATTTTTTTACTTCGTTTTTTCTTTGGTTGCAGTGTACTCTCATCTTCCTCTAGTCTTATGCTGCTTATCGCACTTCGCTGAGTTTGTAATTTAATTGTAAAGTTAGCTACCTGAACGTGAACGCTGCACGGAAAGCACTTTTCAAACATCCATCAGCAAAAGAATGCCGAAACCGTTGCAGTGAAGCGGTAATGCTCTTTTTTACCTACAACGTTAGGACCAATTAAATTGCTGATTCTAGCCCTGGGACTCCAGAAAATCTCGTTTAATCTCATTCTTAACCCATGACTCATCACTTGAAAACCATGATGACGTTCATGCTCTTATCTCACGACGGAGCGGAAGATGTGTTGCACAATGTTCAAATCGTTCGAGAAGAAGCAAAAATCGAAAGAAATCTAGCGATGGGCCGTCATTGGATCACATCCCGTGATAGGCAGGGGAAACAATTTACCACCGCGAGATAAGATATTGGTAGGTATCGGCGGTAAGCATTCAATCTGTATTCCGTGAAATGAAACTCCCCAGCGGTAGCGGATGCCAATCATGCGGTGGCGCCAATGCGATTCAACCACATTTCCCATCATCAAGGAGTGTGAGTGAGCACTCCAATGAAAGTATGGCAAGCATTGTATTCGAATTTCTGCGCTACAATGCCCTTTTGTAAAATATGAACACGCACACCGGACGGTCCATTATGGCAGACACAACCTCGCGGCACACTTTTACGCACGACGAATTATTCTGATTAACAATAGTCACGATGACTACCGTACAACGAGATGATCGACAGCAAAATCTCGTTATGCTCGCTATTTTTCATGCACCAAAAATGCATGAAATGATGTATTAAAAACGTGCCCACGCACTGCACCAATCATTATTTATCGTTATCGCGCCTCGCCTCGTTAGCGGATCGGTGGCAAAAGTGCGGTTCTGTTCGGTTTACAGCGAAATCGGAGCACGGTAATGATATCATTTCAGGGAAAATCTCACAAACGCCCGATGGTTATATTCTGGCCTTCTACCCAATGCGACAAGTGCGTGATGATAACTGCGAGAACTAACGAGCTGTTCGAACTGGTCATCCGTATCAGGTAGGTATCTGCCAATTTGTGCATCATCGTTTGCATCGATTTAAACTCCAGAAATTGTGACACTGCATGGACAATCTCCTTCATCCTGAATGCGGGACGTCCGGATGATACTTACAGGCACTGCAGCAACACCCCATCTTGGGCGTGTATGGTTGTGTTCGCAACTTCACTTCTCCCTCGCGGATATGCTCTTCACAGGTCAATTTGTACGTTAACTACCACCGTTTAGCTTGCAGACATTGCCGTTCTTTGCAATGCGTTGGCCAGACTAATCGAAACAGCGGAAACTGACTCCAAACCAAGCACTCCGCCAACCGCACTGATCGCATCCGTTCGATCTTATCTTCAGACGTCCCCCCGCTCTGAGCACTCGTAGTCGCAGGAGATCGATAAGATAGTGGCCCAGATAGTAGCGAAATGGCTGCGACGGCGACGGCCGCAATGGGCTCACGAAGAGGATTTGTGTGATTCACGTTCTACGGCCGCCTTATCGGCGTGATTTCTTCGGGCCCGTACGCACCAATTTCGGTGTGATAACATGTAAACGAGGTGTGAAAAGTGCTCAGTGATAAAAGAAGCGGGTCACCGCATCGTGTTTGAAGGCGAAGACAAATTGTAGTTGAAAGTGGAGCATATCGGATCGGTTGGAATTTGATTTGATAGCCGGCGTAGACGGCGGAGCGCGACGCTTCGAGTGGCTCAAATCAGTGTGATTGAATCCCGCCTGCTTATCAGATTGATTGTTTTTTGTTACGCAGCGTAATATACGGTATGATTTGTGGGCCAATGAGCCCTATATGTACTAGGACTGTTACTAAAATTTGATCGTGTCTTTTGGATTTTTTAATTTTATTCATGAGCAATTATATTAAATTTAATATATCGATCTCCTTTTCAATAAATTCAATCTCCTATTCAATGGAGTTTAATAGAGAGCATGCTTTGCGTTACCAATAGATATTCAGAAGTGTACCAATGCACTCTCTGCAATTAAATCTGTTGTTCTGCAAACAAGAAGAATTGTGCCAATGGACCTATTATAGCCGGCATGAAATGCGATGTCTGCACTCGATGGCTTATTACCCTAATTGCTAGATGTTGTGGAAACAATAAACTACAATTAAACTCGGGGCGCGTAGGCCTAAGTGCATGTTGAATCGTGCGAGGAATTACAATTCCATTCTTGATTAGACCACATGCGACCACTATGCGAGCCATAAAACCAGTAATTCTTCCACTCGGAGAGAGATTGTTCCGAAAGTAATATACTAGATTTTGCTGGATAGCATTTAGTAAATCATCTCCGGTCTGTTCTGAAGTTGGGCATGCAATTCATCAATTAATTCCCTCTTCAATATCCGCATTAACTTTCTAAAAAACCAATTATCAAGAGCTACTATTGCTCTTGTGCAATCAATTCCAATCCGTATTGCCAAACTAACAACAATCCAATCAATTTGCCGGCCATTTATTGGCCGGCATGGTAGTAGACCGTCCAGAAGTTCGCATTGACCAGCCCATTCGCAAAAGGCTGATGGACGACCGCCGATCATGTGGTTCCAATTTTCGGTCAATGTTTGTTTCTCGTTTGTCGCCGGTATGATGAGCTATAGAGGTCCTTCTCACGGTCTGTATTTGCATACCCTCTAGCGTCCAGTCTTATGCCAGGACTGTGTGCGCACGTGGGAAGTGAACTACCCTCGAGCACACCACCATCGTAACGACACTAAGAGCTGCTTGTTATGAGCTCCTCTTTCACGGTAATGGCGTTTTACACCGAAAGTGTAGCAGTTTCGCGATGCAGTACGGGTCAACAGGGCTCTCGCACAACCATTAATGATGTCCTTTTAGCTGTTACATAGGGAGAGAGTGAGAGGAGGGCAGTAATCGAAACGCTTGCCAAACAACCGAAATTTGTGGTCTTTTGGGTCGGCTTAGAAGGTGACACGCAGTGCATTGGATGCTATGTCCGGAGCAGAGCCAACGATAGCTCGGTAAAGTGTAGAGCACACAATTCATTTGGCTTACCGGTGCTCCGGTCCGGTGCTACTTCAGAGAACCGCCTCACTGTTGCCGTGCTGTGGACCTTTACATGTAACCGGCTCCAGACCAGTTTGGACATAGCGTTGCCACATATTAACCTATTAGAGGGAGCTCTTTCTGTGAGGGCGTAGAGTGTAGTATTCGGACTCATCGGAAGAACGAGCGCGCACACCTCTACGTACACTCGTTACTCGGTGGTCAGTTAGTGCGACATAATTTATCGCATTACTTCCCAGGTGCACGTGCTCGTGTGGGCTTGTAGCTGCACCAATATCAACGTTGCATAACGTGGGCCATGTTCACCGAAACATGAAAGTGTGTATGTTCTCCTGATGGTCCGTAACGGTAGATGATCAAATTTCAATTAAATCATATTGAGCTGTTATGTTGTATAAGCTGTTAGGCTAGGAGCCAAGGAGTCGTGCAGTACATTTTGATCATCTATGTTGATGTTTTCATTTACCTAGCGAGTAAGGATGATTTATGAAGGTATAGAACGACACTATACAACACGTTTAATCCATTTTATGATTTTGTTTCTCGTTTCATCAATCATCGTGCGATGGTTTAAAGCTGGCATCCAGACCAACCAGATAATGACCGATAGCGCGCTTTGATCAGTGCACAAAAGACAAACGAAACTTTCTCGGGGCCGCTGGTCCGGATCCCAGTGTGAATCCGCTGGAGAGAAAATAAATTTGCAAATGAATGGAGAAAACATATCCCCAAACGGTGCTGTCAAACGCAGACCACGGGGACAGTTTGCGAAGGGCGATCATCATCAGCCATTGTCCTGCTGCTGCTGCTGCTGCTGCTGGCGAAGTTGAAGAAGCTTGCAAAACAGACGCTGACCAACTGGACGGTCGCGGGATTCGCACAACCGCAACGGCAATGAAAGTAATCTGATAAACGATTGCTACTGGCATCAAATTAACGTCATCCCGTTCTCGTAACTGCTCACGAGCATCGTCCGACCGAGCACCACGTTGAGTGGTGAGGGTGGAAACGTGGCGGCAGCTGAAAATTTGCGCCAACAACAGACCACAGCAGAATTGAAGCGCAATCACTATCTGATGAATTTGAAAAGTGCACGGTGGAGAAGAGAGCGAAAGAGAGAACGAGAGCACGAGATGGAAACGAAGCTCATCCTGTGCAAGACAGCTGACGGTACGGGGTCGCGGTGATGCCAGCGGGATGGTGGGGCCAGTACAAAGAGGATAAAATCGCAATACAAACAATCAAATAAACAAACACATTCTAGTGAGGACTGGGACAGGGCTGGGTGGGTGGAAGCTGTTACAGCCGCGGTCCACCGCAGCCGGAAACATAAACTTTTTTAACCTCGCGGGCTGATTGTTTGTTCCGCATTATCCCTCATCCGCAGTGGTTTGTTTCAATGTTTTGTGGCCAGCGGGCCCTGGTCCTGGTTCCACGGGATTGTCGCCTGTCAATCTCAGGTAGCTCTGGTAAGGCTCTAACGTTTGCACGGAGACACAATAGCGATTGCGGTTGCGAAGGGTGGTGGTGGTGCTTCTGCATCATGTACCTTCTCCACTTGTCCTCCTCTCCTCACGTTGACACGCTGATTAAAAGCAACGGCATTTAATTTATGGGGTTTTCAACTGTTTCACAACCCGCCGGCACTTCCATCATCCTCTGTGCACCGTGGATGCCTTCAAGAACCATAGCAGCGTGTTTGACCGTTCAATCGTTTAAAAATGGTAAAATCATCGCCAAAACATCGCCCTACGCGGTAGAGGCTGGGCTGGGTGTTAGTAGATGGGGTGAGTTTACAGCAACGCAGACAGAGAGCAATCATCGCCATCACCTCTAGCGCCACTGTGCATTCCATGCCAGCAAAACCATGCATCCTGTCGAGCACGTCGTTCGTGCTGATGGAGGCGCACGCTACACGAACGTGGCCGAACGTGGCCGAATGTGGCTGGTAGGCGCCTCCATTCACGGATGCCAACTCTAGTACAGTGTACGGCGTGATGGGTGGAACAGTTGGTTTTGGGGACTGGTTGATGGACAATTTATCGCATTGCCGCATAGTATTGATCAGATTATCCTTTGGAAAGGTCGTTAGAATTTATAAAAAAACATTATTTTAAAAAAGACAACCCTATTTGTTTGTTTGTTTAAAGACTAATAATGTGTTCATAAGAATGAAGGGGAAAAAAATCAAAGAGATATAATTTACGTTCATTAAACAAACATTTTCTGCCAAAGCAGACTAGAAAATGCAAAGAGCATGAAACTGCTAACGATTTGTGTGTAACACTTGATTCTATTAGCATTTTTTTGTTATCTATTAGTATTTCTATTCTATTATATCCCTTGGAGTTATGTAAAAGTAAAAAAAGACCTGAAATAATACATAAATCTCTGAGTGCTAATGCAGCGCAACAAGTTATCTCTCCCGGCTCCCGAATTTAGACATCAAATAGTCGCTTTACCATCGAAACACACTGTGTACTTTGTTTACGGTCCATCTCCCCGTCCAAGACACCGACGGCACTCCCCCTCCCCACACACCTTGGTGGTCAGTGAGTGCGAAAGACGCATCCCACATCGGGTCGACATCGCCGAAGGAACGATCGACGACATCGAAATTGCAATCGCCAGCTGGTTTGGCGGCCGCGCTGCTGCTGCTGCTCGTGGAACTCCTCGCGCCCTGCGACGGCGACGCGCGTTGGCCAGAAACATCATCATCCCGGTTAGACGATTGGAAACGTGCCAGTCGCTGTTGGTCCTTGCTCCGGTTCGGTTTGTGCGGTGGAGTTGCTGCTGTCGATCCGGCCCATCCGGTCGTGTTCGTTTCACGTCGCGTCGCGTAGGATCGTCGAGCAGTGTTTCGAGTAGTTACTTACGCGGGAATCTCTACTAACCGTTCAATTACTACCAACGGTGTGGTCGGTTTGTGTATTTTTCGAGCGTGTGAGGTCAGGTGATTTTTATAAGGAATTTAAAGGAAAACGAAATTGATGCTCTTATGAGTAACAAGTGTTTATAAAAGGATTTTTCCAAATTTAAATCATTTTCTGTGATCCAAAAAGAAAATTTGAGCTAACTAGTGCACCGTTTAAAACAAATAAAAGTTCCAGTAGTAGAGAGAAACCGAAGTTGATTAAAAAATTAATACTCTCCTCCCGATAACTGGGAACCATTTTATCGTGCATAGAGACAACCACCACAAGCATCGGCTAGCACACGCTGCTTTCCACAACGGAATATTCCTGGCCTCATTGGTGGTATTTTTCCATTTTCCATCAGCCAAACTGCTGCCTCCGTCGCGTAATCCCAGGGAAAAAGCGGGGAAAGAATGCGATAACACCTCGGCGAGGATAGCCACCGTTGGTCGATGGTCAGGGCCAGGCAAATAAAAAAGGATACGGAGCTTACAGTCTTTTGTTGGAGAAAGAAACTGACCACAATATCAGGAAAAAAGTGCTAAAAGATATGGAAAGTAAACAGTTCTGCCCCGGGAAGCAGTAGGTCAGCAGCGAGTGGTGCAATTCTTCGCAAGGAAGCAAACGTGTCTGTCCAGGCTCACCGGTCAGGACATTAGGGGAGACTAGGGGGCTGCTGCTTTAAATAGGATCCTGGTGTGCGTGCGTGCGTGTGTAGGATTATAATTAGCGGAATTCGTGCCACACTTTCACCATAATCATTATCAACTCTCCCTGCCTTTAGCTTCAAGTCGCAGTTTTTAATGGTTCCTTCCTCTGAGTCGTAAGGGTCCAGTGACGTAGCCCAGACCGTTGTGTGTGGTTGTGTGCCTGTGCAACATTGAATAGCTAACTGGAATTGCCCACATTCCACATTGGGTAGGAACCGCCTTAGTTGATTCGCACACGAAAAACACGACCGAGCAAAGTGATCGGAATGACGTGAATCGAGCGCTTGGCTTGAAGTGGTCGTCACTCTAACGCGCCTCGATGATCCAAAAATAAGTTACGATCCGGCGCCGAACATCATAATTTACAACACGCATCATCATTACGGTGGATCATGCTTATTACTTAACACGCCAAACACTCTCCGGCCGGCCAATCCGCTAGCGAGTGATCGAATTGACGACGCGTCGAGAGAAAAGTGTATGTGTGCGTTTGTGTGTCTGTGTAATTTGTGATCTGACCACGAGAGAGCGGCCCAGCAACAACAGCAACAAAAAAACGAGAAAAATGAAAAATGAAAGATAATTTATTATAATTTGTACCACAATCCGTCCGCTGAAAAAAGGACCTCACCTTCCAGACCTTCCACTTCCCGCACCCGTGAGGAATTAAAAAGCATCAAGTGATTAACGTGAGTCAACGGACACACACAGACACACAACCAACGTTATGTGGGTGGCCAGGCCCACAAACCAGATGTGAAAAATTAAATACATTTCGAGAGGGTGTAGGGAGTGACCAAACGCCAACCAAACCGCAAAACAAACATCGCGGTAAGCAGCAACAGTAGGGCACGAGTGTCACGCCCGGCGGTCACCCGGATCATCCGTCGAAAACCGATTCCAATCTTTAGATGCACGGTGGCCACTTGCTGCGGCTGGGTTCTGACGACTTTAATGGCGCTACGTTGAATGAGCACAGAATCTGAGGTAATTTTGATTGATCGCTGGTCACGCGGTGGTGGGTGGGGAGGAGGTCACTGCGGGCGAGAACAAATGCTCATCAGTCAGAAGCGGTTCGTTCGAGCGCTAGGTGTAAGAAAGGCCACCACAGATGGTATCATCGGGCCATCGGGAGGATTTGATGGATGCGGACATTAGTGCGAACGTACGTGCTCTCTTCCCCTGGCGAGCAGAGCTTTTATGCAAAATGAAGTTGAATGAGTCGTGGTCAGCACTCCGCGTTAGTTGGGATTGACGTTGGAAGCCCCATTATTTGACCATAGAAATTGCCATAGGGCGGAATGTACGATGAGTTCGAGGAACCAGAGTACGAATTCGTCGAGTAAGGGAATTCGTCGGCAAAGTTGCAGGCTTAGTGCACCATCCTTCAGCCAGAGGCCACGTACCGAGTTTCACGTATAGATCGAGCTGTGAATAGAGTCCTGTTCCTAATAACCTATCAGAGAGCCACACAGAATCCACAGAGACTGTTCACTTCTTGTCGATCCATCACGATCACGAAGGTTGCCGATTATTCATCGCTGCTTCTGTTGCTGCTGGACAATAGCACCAAAACACATTGGCCTCGTGCAGCACGTCCTGGTGCCTTTGAGGCAGCGTCTGTCTTGTCGACAACTTGAAAAGCCTGCCCACCAAATGCTGACCAACTCGTTGCTCGACAACGAGACCACACCGCACGAGGCTAATTAGTCTAATGAACTTCTTGCGATTGCGCCACGCCACATTTCGCCACGCTTCGCCTTGGCGATATTCCGTCCGTAAGTTTGGACGAGAGGAAACTTTCGCACGAAACCGTGGATGGTAATAGGATTCTTGCGAAAGGCGCTAGTGCCATGATTTGAATTCTCATCGGCTAACCATAACAGAACCGTACCGTCTCCATTTCCGGTGGTGGCATGGGCGCCAGCACCAAAGAACACACGGCGCGTGGTCGCCTTTTTCCCCGGGAAACTATGTATGCGCGTGATCCATCAAACAGCAGAAGGAGGGGAATCGTGCGAAGTCATTACATCGACGTCCATAAGTCTCTTGGGAGTACGAGATGGATAGGATGCTGGTTCTCGGACGCATTCCGGAAGCATCGCTGGTTCTACATTGTAGCATGGGGGCGCAATCTTCCTTTAGGATCTGATATGAGCAGCATACCAGTTCAGTGATGGGTGCATCCAGAATGGTGTACAATGTAGCGGCCGGTTCATTTTACGGTTGACAGAGTGTATCAACGAGCGTGCGCTAGATGCTACTGTTGGATGCTGGATTCCCTGCTGTAACCAGGGTGTGCACCAAGGTGGAAAGTGATTAAAAATGCATACATCAACCTCACGCACGCACACAGCCACCAGCCTGGCATACCGGGAACCTGGTGGGTGATGGTTGCATTAACATCCGGTACAAAAGCCCGATAAGCCGCGGTCTCGAATGGGGACCGACGCTGTTGTCGGGAGCTTTATGCTTACGCGTGGAATGAAGCGCTAATATCGTATTAAGGACCTGCCAAAGCTGTCTTCTGTGCACCTTCCCGGCTGCGTCAAAGAAAAGGTAATCCACAGGCGAGGTGTGATGGCGTGTGTGCCGTGTTCGAACGGAGCGCAACTTAATGAATTATTAATATACGATCTGACAGGACATGGTGCTACCTTATGCTACCAAGGCGGCATGTCTTCGATCGATCGCACCTTGAAACACACGCCTGGCCCGGCCAGCAACACTAGCGGGAGAGTGGAAAGAAAAGGAAAGAAAAGAAGTTACTAAGCGCTGGGTACATCATTTTGCAGAGGAAGTTCGACTTTTGCTTCACCATTTGCGTAGCACACATTTCAGCATAACATTTCCAGCAAACTGTCAGCTGATTGGACAAAGCACACGTCATGTGCCTGTCACGGAATGCTGTGCGTTTTTTGCGGTCAAAGAACGCTGGGTGAAACCATAATATGCGCACGCTCCCACCGTTTGCTGCGGTTCTTTCGATGCTGTTGCTAATGGTAACGTGCTAATGGTGGTCTGGGCTGCAAAGAACCTTCACGATATTTTTCTAGAAAAGATACTTTTTTTACGTTTGGACGACAGGTATTCAAAAGGAGATTTTCGTGATACTTCCTTCTGAGTATCAAAAGAGTGTTGTGCTATTGATAACGTGAAGTCAAAGAAACCGACAACTTGTACCAGCAGAGGTCTTAAATATGAAAGGAAATGCTAATTATACGTAGAACACAACTTCGGTGGCAACAACGAATCCACTGAGCCGCTGTTCTAATTGGTGCGCTTTGTAACATTTGTAGACGGCTCGGTTTCGGATGTGGTGAACATGTAAATAAAAACGCAACCGCTCCCCCGAAAAAGGGCCCAGTCACGCAACATCCGAACAGGCCGCGATTCATCATTTCATGCACTGACGAAGATTTATTGCATACTTTTTAAGACACGCGTGAGTAATTTATCGTTAACGTGAGCGGGGCCGACGAGGCGAGTGCGTAAAGTCGCGGGTATTAAAAAAGGATCGTTTTGATATGAGTATAAAATTAAGATAAAATTAAATGGAATAAATGAAATCTACTAACTCCTGAGTGAGTTTTATGAAGCCATAAAGTGAGCTACCATTCCATTGAAACCATTATCCATTCCACAAATGAGCGATCGTTTGAGGGACCTTCAAAATGCCGCCACCACGTGTCCGTGTCCGTGGCACCGGTCGATGCCGGTGTAAATAATTGATTTACGCTGACATACTTCCACTCATTTTACGAGCAAGAGTTATGTGGATCCTGACACATATTTCATCTTCGCCAGCCAGTCAGCCAGTCAGCCAGCCAGCCAGCATAGTCTCGTTAATAATGGCGGCATCAAAACGATAAAAATTGCAACTTCAAACGGTCCCCGCGGTAGATGCGGTGCGGGATAAATAATTATTACAATCCCGCCACCCGACCTTTCCGCTTCCCATCGCTCTCATCGATATATACGCGCGATCCGCTCATCCGGAAGCATTTCCGGTTACAATCGAAGCGTGCCATTTATCACGCTACCAGTCCGTTACGCTACCGAATCCGGCCAGCCTGTTAGCAAATGCGTTTTATTGCTTCGGAAAGCACTTCCAGTGGACACGAGCGAACCGCGAGGGGCGACCGTAGGCAGGCCAGCACTCGGACACCAATGTCGCTTACAATGTTTCCTCTCGATTGTCCTTGAGATTTAGCAACGGCTGCGGAGAGAGACGGAGTGCGAAAGAGCGATAGAGAACGAGAACGTCGGTCTGGGGGTCTTTGGAAAGCGTTCAATCCAATTTCACTACAACGATCGGTCCAGCCAATCGGGCGCCAGGTTTGGCAAATGTCAATACCAATTCAGGCATTTCAGGCAGCAGCTCAGCTTTTTCCTCTGATTTTGCAACCAAGGTCCAGGGCTCGGCTGGAGCCTGGGCCCGGGCAAATTGGTGGAAGATTCATTTCATTGAAGATTTCATTCCCCACAGAGGCAATCGTGTCACTCGGGATGACATTTGATTTCCCTTGGCTCCTTGGCTCAGGTCGGCGGTGATGGTTCGCTAAATAGCTACACGCCCAGCATCCCGAGGATTAGCGTGGGAGCCAATCAGTCAGACAATATCATTTCCCCAGACTGATAGCTTGGAAATCAAGGTGGGGACCTTAATTGTGCGCATAACTGTTCGGCATTGCTCGCTGGCTTATTTTGGGGGAAACCGTTTTCCATCTCTCCTTGCAGAAATCCACAAATAGAGGCAGCGCTATGCGATTCTTGGCTAGCTTCCGATCGATTTCCAATCGAAAATTAAGTATTTTGCACCTCGCTCTCCGTTCCTTCTTGGTGCTCGGTTTTAGGGCCGAGAAACCTCAAATTTTTGTGTTGGACCGAAGTCTGTTTTCCATGCAGTCAGTACCGGAGGATAAACGATACCTTTCACTTTCCTCGAATTTGGGGCCGAAATGGGTTTTAAATCGAATTAAAATTGTGGCTCCCGTTCGGTTCCGATCTCCCTTTTTGCGGGCAGAATCAGTTTCCCCAAGGGAAGAGGGCTTCAGAGGTGCTTCATTAATTATTCAACCCCAGCGCTGGGCACTGGGACGTCTCGGAAGACTCGTGTACTCATAAAGAAGGGAGCGAAGGATATCGGAAACCACGGCGTTTGTATCGTCTTCTGCAAATTGAGTAATTTTTAAGCGCCGCAACGGAAGTCAATGTTACGGACCCTGGACCGAAACCAGCGGGTCCATGATTCGCATAATCAACGGTCGCGCGTGGCCAAAGGATCGCGTCACCGTTGTAATGGAATGTAAGATATTGAACGCAATTCCAATGCGGCCACTCAAAAACGTGACTATCAGTGACACCATTGCCACTGTCCTATCGCACCGTACCGACCAAGTGAAGACAAGAGTAGAATTTTTCGTGCTTTGGTCATTCCAGGCCTTCCGTGAAAATTCCTTTTGGGGTTTTTGCGAAGGCGAGGTAGCGGAGGGTTCTTTAAATAAATAGTAATTATGTTGCCGTCCTATCGCAAGGTCAGAAAGTCCGAATACCGAAGTTACCCAGCCGAATGCCCACGTGGTGCTGCAATCAAATATTAAAAATGTTTTACTCCATTCCCTACACATTCCTGTGATGTAGTGACACGGTGCCCTCTACGAGAAGAGAACCTCGGACGATGGTACTAGCAGGCCCTGCTTGTGATGAATTTAATTAATTTGCAGCGCACAAGTCAGGCCCCAAACTAGGCCAAAGGTTTTGTGACCGAGGTTTGATGTTAGGAAACGAAAAGCAAACACGAAATCACGGAAATCTGGGAAAATGGAACGTCCGAAAAAATAAAAACATTACCGATTGGACCACCGGACTTATTGGAAAAGTCCTTGAAAAGTTTTGTAAAGCTTCGGCCAACGAGGAACAAAGGCGATGTCCAATTTCTGGTGACGTCATTCCTTTTCCAGGCCTGTAATGAGTTTAACCAAGAGAAAATGTTTGCTCTTTCGTTCTCTCTCTCTCTCTCTCTCTCTCTCTCTCTCTCTCTTTCTGAGCACACCGATTTATGCTGTCCTTTCTGGCCATGACTTCATGGTCGTGTTTTGGGCGAATGGCGAATGTCACCCTCAATGAAACGCCGATAGAGGATGATCCTTTTGAATGAAGCGCACGGTTGGATGGTTTCATTCTGGAAAAGCTAAAGTTTGCAGATTAAAACAAAACAAAGTTCTTCGATTGTAATAGAGAGGGTTCGAGGGAAGGGAATTGTTTTCGTTTTCAGTCACCATCCGAACCACCCATTGCGGGGGTGATGGTCGGGGGTCTCGATTTGTTTCTGAATTTAATGCTTAGCCAGTTCACGGGATTGAAGTAAAGCAGCTAACAGCAGGAGCAACTGACAAGCTGACGACTTGATTAGCTCCATAGCGGTCAGTAGCCGGGGGAAACAGCGTGCGATAAAATATGGGTGGAACAATAGAATACCGCAACGTTTGTGGGTGGGCCACCTACCCTTCCACCAATACCGCAGCGTAACCGGAACAGATAAGCAGCAGTAGGCTGTGGGTTAATTTAGTAAAACATTAACAACATCCTCCAGCAACTGTCACCCCTATGCGGGAATTATGTGTTATTCCAAGCCACCACCACCGACCATCCGATATCACCCAGTCTTCCCACGGTTCTTTTCCCCGTTTTTCTAGAATAAACCAGGAAATCTGAGATTGTGGTTAGAGGAAGACAAAAAAAAGGATCAATGTGCTGGGGAATGCGAGCCTCCCACGAAAGGATGGTTCGGTAATGTGTTCAGTATCTGTTCCGTGCTTTATCTGCCCCATATATGGGAATCCAGTCCCTTCTTCCATTAGGGGAATCCTTGGAAAGGCTGGATCGGCAAGCAGGCGTGACCGGCGTACTAAAAACATTCTTCCCGAATGTCCTGTTTGCCTTGCTCTGTCTCTTCCTATAACACTCTGCCTTTTTGTCGTTCCCACAAGCGCACCATATTGTCACTTAAATCCCGTAATAAAAGCACCAACCATGTAGACAAACCTACCCGAACGAGATCATTGGACGCCTGATCGAAGGAAGGTAATCAGCTCGACTTCATTCAGCTTCCGGTTCCGGCTCCAGGTTTCTTTAGCTCCAAGTGAGGCTGCTGACATTTGACAGTGTTTTTGTTTAGACAGCAGGGATTATGGCAACAACATTTTCCACATTTCCCGAGCCATTTTTTTTTGCTTTCGCATACAATGGTCAACGGCACAAGCGACAACGGAACCGTTCGAATCAAGTGGCACCAGACGGGCTGCCTAGGGATTGCAAAAAGCGTGAACCAGACTGGTTGATGAGCATTTGAACCCTGTCCCGGCTTTCAGTAGCATTGTTTTGCTATTTTCTTGTTAGAAAAAATATCAAGAATCAGCTAGCAGGGTTTGGGATTGTTTTATATTGCTTTACTTAACTTGAATCGCTCGAAGTTTGGCTTGCTGAAGAAACAGAAAGGTCGTTTTGCAGTGGATGGATAGGAAAAGTGATACTCAAGGTTGCGAAAAAAGGTTTGACGAAGGTTTGCTAAATAAACCGAATCGTTAACCAATCCCTCTTTCTACCTTTTTTCCCTAGAGCCTGTTGGAAAACACACGCAAAAATGTTTTCCTCAATGAATTGGAATGATTTCGAAAGGAAAACATAGCCTTCAACAAAGCGCTCGGAACCGAAATCTGAACCGAATGGGTCAAGCGATGGAGAAGTTTTCTTTTGCGCCGAAAAACCAAATGAATGTTTTGAAAATCAAAAGAGCCTTTCTCACACACAAAAAGAGCACCAACCAAACCAAGCCCAATGAGATTGTCACAATGAGTTCAGCGAATTTTAATGAAGCATTAATATGGTGCTGATCTGACAGAGCTGCTACGCCCCAGAAAAAGAGATGTGAGTGGAGCACACAGCACGGTGGATGATAGGAAATCCAACCAGGGAAAACTTGGTGCTTCAAGCCAACGGACTGACCTCAGGATGCAAGTCAAACCATAAATCATGGTGGTGTGTGTCCGCTGCTGCTTCCTCGCAACTGCAGGATAATCTTGGCCGGCCGTTTGTCATCTTTTGTCATTTAACTGTTCAACAGTAGTAACCTCTCGGTGGCCAAGGATACTGGGAGCTGCTAATGTAAGCATCTAACTCGAAGGGATTCATGATGGGAAAAAGTTTCTTTTATCTTTTTCTGTGAATCAAGCGATGAAAATAGTTCTACGAGTGCGGCCTAGATAGGTAACAGCAGAGTTGGAATTCGATTTTATGGTTTCATTTCTGGTCGAAAAGGACACTTTTCACAAGCTCCAAGCACGCCGGCAACTGCTGGTTATGCATGATTGATTGGAATTTCATTGAAAAGAACATCGACACGCTCATACGCAACAAGTGAAGCTACGCAGTTGGTTAGAGGAAGCATATTATCCTTCATTTCGGCGCCATGCCAACCATATCCTTTGACTGTTTGTGGGTTGCTGCTGGTGATTTCAAAATATGAGAATGAACAAGGTACGCTGCTAGCAGATCGAATTCGTTAGATAGTCAGATAGCTACCGAATATCGTAGGCGCACCGTAAACATGAAATTGACTTGAAGCCGTAAAAACGAAAGCCATTAGTCCAAATTTCACCGCCAGTCAGCAGACAATGTGCACTGCCCGGTTGCTATGCTACCATCGAGAGAAGATAGCATCGCGTATCTGTACTCATTACGCCAACAGTGGCTCCAATCGAGATATTAAAATTAAACTTTTACCCTCGATATCGGCATCACCAGCAGCACGATAACGATCTCGGACGAGCAAACACCAACTTATGAGTTAATTGAGAGCAAAGCCATTCACTAACGTTGTAATTGCTCAATGATAGCACTCCCGGGACCGAGTATCGTACCCTAAACGATCTGGCTTAATGGGTCTGGTGTCGGATTGGCACGATGCGAATTCGGAACCCTTAAACCGTGTTGCCTGTTTCCCTACTACCGGCCAGCGCTGGGCAGATTCAAATTTAAATTTATGATTAAAGGAATGAACTGTTCCCCCCGGGGACGGGTACACAGACTAGTCGGATTAATCGGTATAAAGGACATAAACATCAACAGAAACACGAAGCGCGAATCGTATGCTGGAGCCAGCAAACAGTCAAGTCATTTCAATTCGCTCTTCAAAAGTTCCCCACTTTCCTGCACTCCTCAGTGCAAGGACAAGGACGAAACAGAAGAGCACATTTTCTTAACTACATTATTCAATCTCCCGCTTTAGTGCTCATCGTTGGCAGCAGGCGTAGTCAAAAGCAAAAGGACCAACGACTCCAGGAAGTGGTTCACAGCATTACAGCTCGAACTCAAGAGGGCCAACCGAATTGCAACATCATCCCAAGTCTCCGAGGGGTGGCTCTAACTAACGAAAGGAACAAAAGGAACTCCACAAACACCAGCACACAAGCCGCACGTCACTCAAATAACGGCGGATTGCACTTTAATCAAAGCCAACGGTCCAGGAAATCCTCGTGCCGTTCGTTTGCATTCCATCCACGAGCTTGTTTGCTCGTGCTGCTGCATTTGGCCCGGCTTTCCCGGAAGTTTTGTTCACTTCTGCAGAATTTTGCTCCCTTTGGGAACCGCTCTACGGTGTGTTCCGATCGCGCGTGTCAGGGAAAAAAGCGTTCAAAGAAGGACATCTATCTAGGCATCTTGAAAATATTGTTGGTCGGTTGCGTGGAACCTGCCACCGTGGTAAAGGCGTTCGTAGCCATGGCGGGGGTCGCACGGTTTGAGATAAATATCCCCGATACTTTCAACCTACACCGGGCACAGCCTCCGGTTTCAGCGTGTTTTTCGTTTCTCTTCTTCTGTGAATTCCCTCCGCAAAGTTAAACCGCCCAGAAGCGACGAGTCCAGACGAGTGCGGTTGGAGCTTACGCCTTACGCTACCCGGGACTCACCAAGCTCGGTTTTACTCTTCGCTTCTCCTTGCTTTCTGCCTGCCCTCCCATCGTTATCGTAGCGTTATTGATTGCAGAAACGGAAATACCGGAGAACGGCATCATCCTACGACAATCGGCGTCGTCGTCGTCGTCGTCGTCGTCCTCGTGGTCGCAGCATCGTGGCCGTCCTCTTGTTTATGAGTAATGTACCTCTCTGTTGGAAGAGGAGACGGAGGTATTCCTGTTTGCGATGGTTTTGCGGTGTGGTCGAGTTTCAGCTTCACTCGATGCGATGCGACAGAGAGAGAGAGAGGAGCGAGAAATGGATGGAAAGTTTCGGAAAAAGGCCCAAAGGTTCACCACTTGAGGTCCAGGAGTTTTAGGGAGCCGAGTTTTTAGTAACAAATCCGCTGGTTTAATGATCCGGAAGGGATTTTCCCTCTCGTTTGGCCCCGCTCGTTTGAGGCATCATTAACTGTTTGTCGGCTATCCGGGATCTCCGAATGATGGATCGCCAGTGGTCCGGTGATCGAGACGGTAGCTTATTTGATTACTGGTAAACTGGTGCGGCGGATTATCCACTTCCGGGTGGATACTTCTAATGCGATCTGGATCGCCTTCTGCACTGACAGTGACAGCTCTTGACCGCAGCATGATTCCGATCCCGTGGGCAGTATTGCGTGACGGAACAGTGCGCCGGGTGGTTGGTCACAACTTTTCCGGTCAGTTGTGCTCCGTGTCCAGCTCGTCTGAATTCTAAGCTCAAACTTTGTGTGGTTTTCCTCGCGGTTTTGGTGCGCTTCGAACAGCGCCAGAGCATCATATCATCGGCACGTCAAAATGGCTTTTCGATTTGTCTTTTTCCACGTCCACGCAATGATGCAACGTAGCAGAAGTAATCGAATATGATACTCTCACTCTCACTGCCACTCTTCACCAGTACTGTACTGTCCAAACCGTTGTTTAGATGTTCGGATTTCCCGGGAACACCAGGGATCAACTTTTGGCTGCTTCAAACCGGCACAATGAAGTGTCACACAAGAGCGACACGAGCGTCACGTGCGTGCACACCTACGGACTCATACACTGCCACCGGTTGGCATAAATCATCCGTGACATTGGTTGAGTGGTCACACTGAGCCACCAATACTACCGACACCGAGTACCAGATCAGACACGGTTGACCGGTTTACGGTCAATTTACCACCGGCAGCATAGCGACGACGTCCCATGGTGATCCCGTGGTGCCGGACGAGATGGTGTAATCTGCTGCTGACCACTGGGTTCACCCCCCTCCCCCATGGGTGAAAGGTCAAATTCAGAGACGGAAGACTGTTATGAAATCAATATCCTTGCGATTGGAGACCGCTGCCCGTGGGCTGGATGCTGCTAGAAGCAAAAACGGCGAATCGTCGGGTTGGTCGAGAAAATTGAAACTGAGAAGCTGCGAGTGATTTTCCACTCGACCACGCGCGTGTGGGGGTGTGCGTCACGCATCATTTACACTACATTCCGTGGTTGGCCGGTCTCGAGTGCAGTTGATTTCGTCGGTTGTCATCGCCCGGAACGCTTGGGTTTCCGTTTACAAACGGTCTGTCTGTTCGATCCCGTAGCCAAGCCAGTGAAGGACAGCCAGGAGGATGTTTGCCGGATGTTTGATTGCTTTAAAGATGCCACCAATATGTCACCGTGTCACGGATCCAATTTCGTATCCAGCAATCCCAGGGTTTCTGAGGGTTTTCCGCATCCTTAAGTCAGGTTGCTGGCCTTAGCACAATCCTGGGGCCAGCTGGCCAAGCAAAGTTCCGTAAATTACTTCATCTTAGAACCCATTTGGGGAAAAGGAAATGTTATGCTATGCAAATCACGCCAAGCCTGACCCTAGGCTCGTTGAATACTGAAATGTGTTCCATTTCCGGCGGTGATCCGGCCATCACACGGCACATTCCGATGATCCAACGCAGACCGGTGACGGTCATTAGCAAGGCCGGTGACACGGGGCGCCCATTACCATGGAGACGCATGGAAACGGCATCAGCACCGGCCACTTCATTTCCATTCGAGGAACGAGCGTTCGATCCCAAACCGACTCATTTCCGTGTTAAACCAAAGGAATTCAATCCGGAATACTCCATTTGGTTTTCCACCGCTAGAGATGGTGCTGAGGGGTAGAAGGGGAGTGGGCAGGTATCTAGATTGACTTGGTTCAAGCATGGTACGTGGCGTGAGTCGATATCGAAAGCTCATACATCATCGGAGTGTTCCTAGACAAACAAGGCGCGCCCACTTCTGCGTGCGCTACTGAAGCAGGGGTCTAGGGAGCTGGCTTTTAGGGGACGCAGGGATGAGAGACGCGAACAAGGATCCATCCGCAGGAGAAGCGCAGGAGAAGCGATATAGGAAATCCGAAACATCGTTCTTTCGGCGATATGCCGGCTTCAGCTTGAGACCATCCGGCACGATTCCGATACACGGATATGGCCTCCCATCGTTCATACAAACCAACATACGTACGGTTCGACATTCCGGTCGTTTGACATGTATTACGTGACTTTTGAAAATGGTTTTTGGAAATTGAAAAGCGTTTGGCTGTGTGGCATGATTGTCTGTGTGCGGAGATGGTGTTTGATGATTCGTTGCTCCGGGGGGTGGATGTTGCATTATGAGATACATCCTTCAATTCCGGGGCTGTGCGCCGCAAGGTCCAAAGGAACATTTCACCCAATTGGGAATGGTATATGGGTCTGGCGTATATTTCGAATATTCGTTTCGTTAGCTCGATCATCCTCCAGGGAAATCGTTGGGAGAGATCGAGCGATGGTTTTGAACCGATATGGTGGATGGTGAACTTCGCAGCCACATGTATCACCGGCAGCATGTGTCTCACGTGGGATCATCGAAAGCAATCTATAGCGATGGTCTTGGGGATTCGCTGTTGCACCGTTCACCAACGGAGACGAGGTAAATGAAAACAGTGCGCGGTGCTATTGTGGTGCACAGACTTTACGCGACTTTATGCTGCCCACCTGCAACCAGATTGCTTCGCGGAGAAACGAATTAATAATTCAGCACCGTGCAAGCAGCAGGACGGTGAGTTCATACGTTCTCTGGTGACTTTTTGAGACGCTATTCATGGACCACGTGGGTGCTGTATACGTACATTACTTTGCAAACTCTCGTTTGTCCGTCTGCGACCGGAGTTTCAGCCTCCAAGTGACATCAAAACTCAGAATACGTACGTTTCTGGTCCCTCGGCAGCTTCTGTGGAATCCAATCAATTGACCTTTGGCAAGTTCAGAGCCCAGGTATCGTATGGATTCTTATCTAGGTCCTTTGTGTAGCCGCTCCCATAATTGGTTCTGGTGAATTCGGTTCGTACCTCATAATGTGCTCATTTCCGTTCTTCTGAGAAGTTTCAATAGGCCGTTCAAATGATTTCGGAAGTAGCTACGATAACGGCCAGATCAACCACGCAATCCGGTGACATCGAGAAATCGTTTAATCCCAACAAGGGTCTTCAGGTTAATGTTGTGCCAGGATATGAGTTTACCTTCGCTTTCGCGGTACCTACCGGCGTTGAGCTTATGTTGAGGTAATACAAACTTCTCCAGAAAATGGCAAAACCAGCGTCTTCAGGATTGGGGTTCAGGTTTATGGCAAGATAAATCATTCGTTTTCGAAGGACACTACCTTGCAAGCCGTCGGTCGGAATTGCAAAAGAAAAGAACACATACGTACCGGCAGAGAAAGGCTACGTTTCCTGTGTCATTCTCCCAGCAAAGGATAAAAAATAATGGACTTATGTTGTGATGGCTGGCCGGCCGGTGAAATGTAGCCGCTACTGATGCGAGTTGCTGATGTTGCCTCTGCTGGCGTAATAAAATCTGTCCCCCAAAGAGATGAAACGCTTGAGCGGATTATGGTTTCTTTTGGGCAGAAAAAACTCCCCGCGGTCACGGGGGGGCTTCCGTATTTTGTTCGTTTTTTTTTGTTTTGGTTTTTCCCGAGGAAAACTCACAACATCCGAGCAATTTTTGGTGCACATGTCTTTGATACTGGGTCTAGGTCCGCAATTCTATCCACAAGTGTTGTGTGGTATTTCGCGGAAGGAAGTCGTTAAAATCTCTCTCTCTCTCTATCTCTCTCTCTCTCTCTCTCTTTCTCTCTATCTCTCTTTTTTTTCGCTCTCTGCCGTGCATACGATCGCAATCACTGCGTGACGGAATGGAATTTAAGAGCTTCTGGTCTCAGCAGGTCTAGCGACCGCTTGACCGTCAACCGTTTGACAGTAATGCGACAGTAATCGGCTTTCGAATAAGACTGAAGTGGAATGATTGATAACATGAAGCAACGACATACTACACATCACTTCATGTTACTTTACTCACGGATAGCAATGGCGCTGGTCCGGCAGGCGTTTCCACAAACTCCGATGCTTCTTTGTACACTTGTTTCCCTTTTGTACGAAACGATTAATAATGAGATCCATGTATCAAAAGATTATGTTCATGATTAACGTATCTTAATAATATAACTTTGTCTACAGAGCATACCAGCACCACAGCACAGCAGCTGTTTAAAGCATAAACCAGCCCGCGGGGTCATTTCACCACATAATTTGGAGGTGTATGGCTTTAATAAATTTTCTTTTTCCCACCGTTCCAACCGGTGCACGAGAGATAATTTTGGTGCCAGAGAACCAATCACAAAACTGGGCACCGCACAGGGAAAACGAAATGTTGAAGCTCAGTTGCCGAAATCCGATGATGGAGGCGCCCTTCGAAATGGAGGCGCCAGGTAACCGGTACTTTCAGGGTTTTTAATAGAAATTTAAATGGTTCATTAAACCAGATATCTCAATCTGCATTATGTCTTGAATAGACATAAGCATAGAACATACAATGAATGGCCAAACTTAACATACATATACACCGCGGACGTGGCCGAGAGCCGCACATAATAATTTGGCGAGGGCGCGGCCTCACGCTCCTCATGAATTGTTCGTAACAACCGCGTCAAATTTATTCTTCCAAAAAAGTTTGTTGGAAGTCCTTCGCCATGACTATATCATAGCAAGTCTGTGCCAGCAACTGCTATACTGCATCGGTGAGTGCAACCCAGAGAGCTTTCGATGGACGATCCGCAACCATTGATTGAGTTGGTTGGTCTGGTAAAATTATCATATAAATTGCAGCTGTTGGTAGCTTGTAAAAACATGTCGTCGAATGACATTCATTCCTTCGTGCAAAATAAACCACAGAGACGCGCGCGTGGTTTGAATTGATGAACACGCTATGGCCATCACATCGCTTGGACCGGGTTGTGAATGAAAGTGAGCCCACGAATTAGAACCGGAGTGCTGGTGTCGCTTCGTTCGTTCGTTCTATTTTTTTGCTCTTCAGCTGGTTGAAATCAATTTGTAGCTTGTATATTGGACGACAGAACGGGATTACTCACTCCAGGGTGTTCGATTGTTCGATTGCTTTACTGGCAATCCGTCCGCAGTACTTTGTGTTTTGTTGTGGTGGCTATACTCGCTAAAATCTAACAGAAGCCACTCAACATCATCGAGCTTCTTGTGTGTAGCTCTCGTAAAGCAAGTCGTATAAAAACAGCACACCCTTGCCATAATGCTCTCCGATGTCTGCCCTCTGTGTTGACCTGTACTAATGTTTCAATCTCCTCTCGCTCTCTCCCGCTTTTCTTCTCCATTTCCATTTTTCGCAGTTCCTCCGTACGTACTCGATGAGCAATTTAGCTGGACAAAGAACAGGAGCAGCGCTGCACTGAAAGCTGTGAGAGCACATCTCATCCACAACAACGCGAGCCAGGCAGCTCCGGACCAGAGTAAAAGAGTCGAGATGTCGACCCTACGGTACTACTACGACCTTAACGAAAGCATCACGGTGAACTTGGGGCAGGCGGAATCGGCAGGGTACGAGTCGGGCCTGGCGACGTTGCTACGACAGGACAGTACGGCGTACGGGTTCGTGCGCCCTGAACCAGACGACATGACGGTCGGCGAGAACCGGATACAGAAGTCTATCCGGTTGCTGTCGGACGCGCTCGTACCATCGCCAGCCCCAACCGGGGTCCTGGGGCTGGACGAACCCGAGATGAACGACTACGTACCGTACGAGCAGCGGCCGGAAACGTACATCGTTCCGGTCGTGTTCGCACTGATCTTCATCGTCGGCATCGTCGGCAATGGGACGCTGGTAGTGATCTTTCTGCGACACCGAGCAATGCGAAACATTCCGAACACGTAAGTGCACCCGATGGTGGCGGACATGGTGGACAGTGGTGTAAAGAAGAACACTGAACGGGAAGCACACTAAACGCCGAGTCACTGAGTTATGGAGTGCCGTGAATGATGATGTTAGGGTGGTAGGGTTGATTTTGGGTACAGCTCACGGACAGCGGGTTTATTTGGTTTTTTTCTTCTTCTTTGTTCAGTGAAAGGAATTCAATTGTAACAAGCCATTTCTGAAGCGAACGAAGTGCGAACTCATAAATAGAGATGATGATGGTTTCAAATGAATTTTCATTTCATTCGATCACTTGTCACGCGACAGCGAACCACTTTTGTTGAATCAATTTATCGGTCACCGTCGGATCAAGGAGCTGCTTTTGATTCCATTTGTCTGATTTTTTGTGGGGGTTAGTTGAATATTTATTGCATTTGCTTTACCAAGGAAAACTCTAATGCAGACAATATATTAGTTGAAAATGTTCTTTAATATTTAAAGCATTTCTTTCACTTGGAATCTATTAAAGCGGATAGAATTACGGATAGACCCAAACGATCATGGAATCCATGCTCATATCAAAACAACTCATATTCCCATTTGAAGTAACTAAAAATAGATTGGAATTTATGCTGGTTCGGAATTAGATCAATATACCAAATGCACACAATTCCACATTATCGTGCCAACCATCATCGACCACCAATGACGATCCCTCAGGTGTCAATTCAATTTCATGCATGATTCCATAGCATCCGATTCGCATTGCAAACTCAATAGATCCCACAACCGCAACCGCGGTTCGATTTAAAACCGTCCTCAGTGGATATGGAATATGAATGGATAGCATTATCGCGCCGGTGCTGCAACTGGTATGCCATCAGACCACATAGTCACGAATCTCTAGTGGCTTGTCGCATTCCATTTAGCTGCCAACGGTGACGCTGGTTTGCATTTATGATATTCTAGTATGCTAATTAACTCGTTCACACTTCAGAATGGTTGCGGAGGTGAATGAAGCTATATCTAAAACTAGTCGCTACGTGGGTGCTATCGTTATGCTGAGGGTCCTTTGATTGCACTTAAGAGTGATTTAATTTTCTCCATTTTTTTCTCTCGATGATGCTACCGCAGCTTAGTCTGTTGCTCATTTTGAACACAGCAGCCATAAATAGAATGGTTTCCGGTATCAAAAGACCGGATGGATTCAACGGAGAGGACGGATTACCGAAAAATAGGCCCATAATGCACGGGTGGATAGCGAGTAATCGCTTTTAATAACCATCGGTGGCTATCAGCTAACGTACAGCCATCCTTTTCGAGAGGCTTCAAAGTTGAACCGAAACCAAAGCTTATCTTGCCCCTCGACATCCGTAGTGTCGGCGTATTTTTGTAAAAGAGGGCCGGGGGATTAAGATTAACTAGCGGGAAGCTGATGAACCATCGGCTCTTTCAGCACTTCCTTCCCTCTTAATAGTGGCCATCCATTTTATGATAAATTCCGAAAATGTAAAGCTTCTTCACGGTGCAAGTATATTGTTGTGTATTATTCGAAGTGAGTGAAACACACAACTCCTGGGTGATTGATAGCCGGTCGTACGATACACAGACACACTCACACTAACGTACGTGGAAAACAAAAGAGCATGTGAATACCACTTTCATCCACCAACATCGATATCATCATCACCATCTTCATCATCACCAGCAGCAGCAGCCTCTCTGTTTGACGCATGCAGACATCCACGCGTGACATGCTCCACCATCCTCCATTTACCACAAAGCGCTCTTCAGGAATTGTCGCTCTCTTTGTCGGACTCTACGCGAGTGGTTTCGAGGTCGGAACCACGGCTCAAGGCACTTCCAGGACGTGCTGGGTGAGGCTGGCAGCTAAACCGAAAAGAAAAATGATGAAAGAGTTGACCGAAAAGGAGTCACATCGCTGTTTGGAGTGGCCAGAAGGGCGCCACAAGGCCCATTACATCACAAGATGACCGGAAAGATAGATTGTCCCACGGAGACACCGGGGTTTCGTTCATCTGTGACATACGAAACGATACGACAACGGCATTACGGTTAACATTGAAATGATCATCCAGCGATGGGCGAGAAACTTAATCTTGGGCTTGAACTTAGTGGACTTATTTCCGTTTGCCCTCGTCGGCCGTAAAGTGCCGCGCCAAAAGCCTTCGCCCAAATTTTCCATCATAATTCGTTCAATTTTTGCAAAAGTGTTGTGGTTCTGTGTGTTGTGTGTGTTTTAGTGCGCACTCAGTTATGCAAACAATCGTTGCAGCTGGTAAGTGGCCACTTAGTTTTCATCGCTTTCTTCGACCGGACCACGTCGATGGTCGATTTTGGTGACGACATTTTCGAGATAAAAGGGAACGAGATCATAACCACAACCATTGCAAGATAATCGTTTTTGCTGTCTACTGTGTACGTACCATATTCTGGTCAATATTATTGCTCCGTTGCTAGGCAGCGTAGTGGTAAGAATGGAACGCCAGCGTGCAGAGGCTCTCCCTCCATCTTTGAAACGTTATTTAGCATTTCGTATCAAATGTTGAGGAGAAGAAAAACCGTATAGCAGGACATTCAGGGAATAGAAACAGATTTGTATCGTAGATTCAATTTACAAATTGACAGTATATTTTTGACACTGTTTAACAAATGGCTGGTCATTAATTGTATGTTCTATGTCTGTGTCTATTGAAAAAATAATGGAGTTTCAGATATCTGAGTTATTTAGCAATTTAAATTGCATCCATCAAAGCATAATTTTTCTACTGGCTACCTGGCGTCTCCATCGTTGGATTTCGGCACCGGAGCTAAATCATTTTGTATTCCTGGCGCGGCGGTACCGGTTGGGCTTTGGTGGGGAAAAAAAATTAATAAAGCCAGGCACCTCAAAATTATGGAATGAAATGGCCCGCGAACTGGTTGATACGTTAAACTGCGGCTCGCTGACTGGCTCTTACTTTCTTCTGTGGCCAGCATGCTCTTTTGAGTTTGAAATCCCGACCGAATGGATTGAAAATCAACTAATTAATAAATTCAATAAACATATCCATTACCTTTGGTATCATTTTTACATAAAAAGTTATCTTTGATGTTTTCAAACAAACTTTTCACCGTTGAATTCGTCAACAATGTAAACATATGATGCTCACGGCAAATCGACGCTCCGTTTTCCACCACCTAAAAAGGGACAACATCCATTTGAACTTCATCCACGTGTCACATGTTGGCAACGTTTAGCAAACCTTCGAGCACATCGTTCCCATGTCAACACTGCTTCAGCAGACGAACCACGAGCACAAGTTAATAGACCCATCGTCATCTATTTATTTTGTCCCTTCTGCCGTCCTATAGGTATATTTTCTCGCTGGCACTGGCGGATCTGCTGGTGATACTGATTTGCGTGCCACTAGCGTCGTTGATCTACACCCTAGAGTCCTGGCCATGGGGTGCGACCCTCTGCCGGGTGTCGGAGTTTGCCAAGGACATATCGATCGGTGTCTCCGTCTTCACACTGACGGCCCTTTCGGCCGACCGGTACTGTGCCATCGTCAACCCATTGCGTAAGCTGCAGGTGAGAGAAAGCGTGCGAGCACGAACCCAAACTCGAGAACCACAGACATTCTCGGTCGTTAATTGACTGCCGTCCATCGGACCGTCTCGTATTTTTCGTGTGTTTCTTCTTCTTCTTCTTGCAGACGCGCCCACTGACTGTGATTGTGGCGTTCCTCATCTGGGTGCTGGCCATCATCTGTGCGATACCGTCGGCCGTCATGTCGGACGTGGTGTTTGTCCAGGTGACCATCAACAAAACCATCGAGTTCTGCTCACCGTTCGGTCCGACGGCTAATGATCCCACCTATTCCAAGTAAGTAGAGTCCTGGTTGATGGGGCGAAGGATTATCTGACACTCGGTTCCGATCTCTTTCATTAACCGCAACGTGCTGTGCCGGTGGTGCTAATCTGGTAATCTGTTCATCTGTTCTCATCTCATGGTCGCGTGTTCGTTGGCAGGTACAAAACGGTGCTCAACTCGATCGTCTACTATATCCTGCCACTGTCAATCATCGGTGTCCTGTACGCACTGATGGCGCACCGGTTGCACACGAGCGCCCGGGAGATGCCGGGCGAAAACGCTGGCCCGCAGAGTCGCTCGCAAGCCCGAGCTCGGCGCCATGTCGCCCGCATGGTGATCACCTTCGTGGCCGTGTTCATCGTGTGCTTTCTTCCCTTTCACATCTTCGAGCTGTGGTATCATCTAAATCCGCACGCCCATGAAGTGTATGATGACTTCTGGCATATTTTCCGCATCACCGGTTTCTGTCTCAGGTAGGTCGGGTGGCGAGAACGCTGTTGATCGGCTCCATTTAGCAAGACACAATTAATCTCAGTAATCATACCTCCTGGCGCCGGCGGTGCGCCATTCTGGGGACATGGTGACAACATTTGTCTGTCATTTTGGTTTGTTAAACCCCCGCCAGGAATAGCATTAATTTATGTACACTTCTCGTTCAACGGATGGCTCTATTATGTGGCCAGCGATGGTGACGAAAATCGTATAATAAATCAAGCGACTTATTAGCCCATAAACCCAACGGCAAGCTATGTTGACATTGGCAGCATCATTGGGACATTAAAGTCATGTAGCCTGAAGTGGTCGTGGTCGATTAATTAATTTCAATGTCGTAAATGGCTTCCTTTAGGCTACCGGGTGCCTACCACGAGTTGATTCATTAATAAGGGGAATTCCCTTCCAAGCGACGGATTTCAAACGCCGGTAATCAGTTGAAGGTTCAAGATAATCAATCAGATTTAGTGATATCATCTTAGATGCCTAACAATACGTTCCTTGCACCTCCGCAGACGGAATTAGCGCTGACAATTGAGTTGCGAATGATAGCAATTTGATGTGGCCACAACGAGGACTGTTCATGTACGACTAGATTTATGCGAATAAGAAATATCATTCCCTACTCTACTCAAGCCATCGAAATGAAACCACATCCCTCAAAAGGCGCGTCAATCATTCATTCAAGTACTCTCGCAGAGGGCCATCAGCAGAGCCAGTATGTCCAGTAAAGTCCGATCGTTTGGCACATAACGGGAAAACCATGTCCTCGGACAACACTCCTAGACAAAAGGTACCACATAGCTTCAAGTGCCGGTACTATTTATTGCTGCGACGCGGACATGCGGAACGATCTTTTCATCTGGCCATCGTTCGAACCAAAACCTAGGCACTGTTTCAATAACGTGACTTCATTCGTTTTCGCGCGATGTCCCGGATGACACTCCAACGTTATTGTCTCGCGACGATACTGACGTTCATATTTAGATCAAAGCAAACGTGCATCTCAATAGAGGGTCCAGCGCTGGGTACCAATACTTGCGGGACTAACGGCTTCGCACACGTAACGGTTGAGAATATATTGCTTATCGACCCTCGCATAAAACCGCTACGCAATAAACTGCTCGCCGGTCACCCGGTGCCGGGTTTTACTGAGTGACACATAAAAGCTCACGCGACACGGAAAAGGACAGTTCTTGCAGGGACGATACTAGTAGCTGACGTCTTGTCCATTGTCCTGCGCTAGGATGTACCGTAAGATAATCGAAAAGTTTGTCAATCTGAGACGCGACCTTCCGAAGGATTTTATGTGCGACCATACGCCCCATCTGTGACCGCCGGATAGAAGCGTACGACGAATAAAAAAACTGGCAGTGCGGATAGGGAAACGTATTCGCAATCTTCCTTGCGATGTTATGATGCAAGTATGCGAAGTTCTTCTTACGGCCAATTGGCAATGCTCGATGGGTCGATACGATGCGGATCACTTGGCCGTCAGTTTCGCAAAGCTACGTGGCGTGTGGCCTCTTGCTAGACATCTCACTGATGGCTCACACATCAGACACATCGGATAAGCAAAGGATTAGCCTCCGGAAGCCTGAGGTTCTTGCACTGGATGTAGATTCTCTGCCACTCACTCGCCACTGCATTGTATCGCGCTGGGCCCAAGACACATGATCCATCATGAAAGTTGCAACGACAGAGTTGCTCCAGGGTAGGGGAGTTCGAGATTCTATCCATCGAGCGCATCTTGTACCGGGCAGAAACCTAGA
>NC_064877.1:20535000-20557500 GCF_943734665.1 Anopheles aquasalis | reverse complement strand
TTATTTCCGATATTTTCTACCCAAAGCCAAACGAAGTTAATGAGATCATGGGCTTTTAGTAGCTCCAACCAGAAACTCGCCGATTCTGAAAATAAAAATGCTCACCATTCCTATGTTTACAGCAATTAGAAGCTTCGCAGCCAGTAAGACGCGTGTAGAAATCAATTAATGTTTAAATGTTTTCTTATTAATTACGTAGTAATATAATGTTGCATGCCATTTAACCGATAATCGCTCAACGCCAAACTCGCGGCGCACCTTCATTAAAAGCAGCTGAATTAGTGTTGCGGCCATTGAGTACCATTGGCCACCGGGCCTCGCTTTTAGACTGTTTAATCTTAAATCACGCAGTAAACAGCGAAATTCCCGGAAATCCTGACGAGTGTAGGACATGTCGAGTGTTCTTTGCTCAGCAAAATATTTACGCTTCTTGCGTGCGTACTCCCTCATTGGTAAGTTGTTTCGTGACTTTTCACGTGGCCTTTCGCAACGTGGGTACGGGGGCGCGAGAAGAACGTAGCATAGAAAAAGTTCATGCTCGTGTACAAAGATGTTCCATATTCGCACACGAAGCTCGTAGTAAAAAACAAGTAAAATGCCAAAAAATGCTGACTCCTCGGTTTGAACATGGGTACACTCCCGGTTCCTCCAAACGATGGCGCTGGCGTACGTAACGAGATTGTACATAAAACTGCTCCACCAATGTGCGTTTCGCATAAACAGGCTAGCGATAGAGTAGCGAGCCGAGAACGATAAGCTGCTTATACCGTCTAAAAATCGACTTAAGTCAATTTTGGCCGCCCCGAAATGTTGCCAAAGCTTTGCGATGCTTTCGACGACATTAAACTGCTCCATATTGAATCATTCGATAACATCGTCGAGCACTTTTTATGACGCGATACACACGGGCTAAGGTGAAACCGGTGGAGTGCGAAGGGCTTTTGGTGCACCCGGCGGTGTACCTGCTCGTTGGCTGGTCGTTGTTGGTGTATAGAATGGAGATGGTTTTACTGGAATGCAAAATACATGTTTAGATCATTGCTGAAGTGTATCCCGTTACACTCAGTATCCCGTTGAAAAGATCAGTGTAAATGATGTTTTCGTCGCTTTGACGAAGGCACCAACAAATGGGAAATAGAAATGACATACTATTTCCCCCCTAACATGCAGACCGTGGTGCAAAATAGTTGGCAACAGAACTTTGATTCATTTGCATACGAAATGCTAGGCTCTTTCAGATTTTGGCAGCAAACTTTATAAGGCGAACGTCGGAAAGTTTGGGCTGTTGCAGTTCGATGGTTGTCGCCGTGCATAAAAGAAGCAAATTCGAATGCACGAGCCTCGTGTCTGGACGTGCCGAGAATGTACGATCAGAATGGGGAGTGTTACATACACGGGAGAAATCATGGAGAAATTCATCGTTCGGTTCGGTGACTAGAATGTGTTTGTCAGAATCTCTCAACGGGAGGGTGTCGAGTGTCTGCTAAAATGGAGCGACAGGCTACGTCTCGTGCAATCAGGAATGATTCTTTTGACACACATTTATGCATTATGCTACAGGCAGACATTTCTATAAAACAGCTTTTCTGTGAAACATCATCGAACGTCTGCTTCTTGTGTTTGTTTGTTTCATTCTCTCGTCATTCAGGGCCAGCACACTGCACATCGGTTCGTTCCATCAAGGATCGATCAAATCCTAAACAGCTGGCACCAAAAGCCCTACGGTGTTGGGCTATCCAGGTGCTACACACATGTTCCCGGGCCCACAAAGGATACACACAAAAAAAAGGGAATATCAACGGTTGAGGCCCACACAAGAGAAGGATCGAAAAAAGGGAACATCCTTGCCGTAGCTGGGCCTCACACATACATACCATAGTTGCCATTCACTCTGTCATTCTGCGATGGTGTATCCGAAAGGATGCATTCATTCTCTTGCTGAAGAATTGCCGATGGCATTACCGTAGGTTATTTACAGGACTCCTGCAACTATTGTTTCACCATCGGCAACTACCGATGCTGCTGAATACTACCTGAATGATAGACAACAGACAAGCACCACCACTGATTGGACATGTTTTTTTAGGTGATAACGGATCGTTTTTCAATCGCACAAATGTTGAATCATCGAGGCACAACTGAGACACGTGTGCGCGTTAAGCCGCTTCCGGGTAAAGGTGAAGGATTTAATTAAACCGTGAGCAATCCTACCGAAAAATACTAATTGCCATTGTTCACGCGCTAGCCGTTGGCCAAATTCCTGGAGAGATTCTACTAGAACTGTACTGGAATGATTGAAATAGAATGCGAGATCCACGAACGGAGTGTTGCAATGAGCTTTCAACTAGTTTGCAGCCAGCTTTAAATTGAACGCTCCCGGCCGATTATCCTTGATGCGACGCCATATTTAGAATCTGAGATGGATTAAAAAAAAGCATCCGCTTTTGCTAACAGCACATCTGCCATGTGTTGTTTCTGTGGATTTAATTATTGCTTCAACATCTTCCAGTTATGACATGGTGGCTATCGAAATCATCCGTCACCTTCTTTCTCTCCGATGCTCGCTCAGCTTTAGAAGTTCTAATTAATTTCGTTCACTCCTGGAAAGAGCGATAATGAGCGACCACAGCATGGGAATACCATGTTGGTTGCATCAGGAACCGATATACGTTTGCGACGTTATTATTTCGCCGGATTGCATTCTCGGTAGTGGGATGATTTCTATATACGCTCTGGCACTGGCAAACAGTAATTATATTCGAAATGTGGTATGGTTTTGTGTGCTCAGAGCGAAATGTTTCATTTATGAGTGACTGCAGTGAGTTTCCAGGTACGGTGTTTCATTGTGTTTATTTTAGAGCAAACCGATTTTCGTCGAATTTATGAAGCTGAGCCAGAAATGCTGTTGCCAATTATATTTTTAGTAAACATGCAAATGGGATTGGAATAATATGGTTGGCGTTTTAGCACATATCACCCGTTGCTGCCGTTGGGTTTTACTCCAAATTAATTTTAACAAGCTCTTATTAACCAATGATTGGTAAAGGCATAAAGGTGTTAGTGGAAATCGATCAAATTATGTATCTACAGCTCACTGTCAACTAGAATCCATTTCATATTAGCAATTCGTAGAAGCATCGTTACACAAATGAGGTCCAAATTTCGCGTAATTCAAATTAGATTGCCAATTTTAGCGCGGAAATCGCCAGAACAACATCAGCTATTGGTGATGGCTGCCAGCATAATTTAAGTTTTTCTTTTGCCAGAAATATATCATGAAAATTCGTGAGCGAATTGAAATACAACCATATTAATTGCCCGCTTTTTCAAATGGTGGACAGCCTTTGTTTGCATCCCCATTGGTTTAATCCGATAGCTCATCAAAGGGATGGTCTCATCAATGATAAAAAAGTAAACTGCTGAAGTGATACGGCTTTCCGGCAGTGGAAAACTCTACTCAAACCACCACCGGCACTGTTGCTATGAGTGGCTACCATCGAAACGACACGTGTCATCAATGTTTCCGTCTTTACGGTAGCCAAAAGGACCTTTGCAAAGTGATTCGAGCTCTGAGAATCACAACTGCCAACGCAACTTGCTGATCGTTGCTTGCTGCTATCTTTGTTCGTAAACGCTAAGGTCAAGATGCACACTTCAAATGGAATAGCTTAGCTCTCAGCGTTGCCGATTGATCAAACCAAGATTCCGGAAAATACTTGGACCCGCACAGAACGTGTGCTTACATTGACAGGACGAACATTCCCTGTGGCTCTGCATCTGCTGTTTGGTCTGCTCCTGCATCCTCTTCACATCGTCTCTATCATCGTCTTGCAAACGAATCTCGTTCTCAGCTATATGCAGTGCTTGTCCTCGGCTTAAAAATGGGCAGCTTCAAACGACAACAGCAACAGAGAAGCAGCCAACCACTCGTTGCAGCTGAAATGTATTGTATAAAAGAGGGGGGACAATCGGGCGTGCCAAGGGGAGCGCGAACCCTCCTCCATTCATCGCCAACGGTCCTTCCATACAAACTTCAGATGATGTCTCGTTATCCACTGACGTAACCAACAGTTTCCCAGTGCAATGAATGGATCGTGCGTGCTCAATGGACTCCACCAGCATCCACCGAGTGGCTAGTGCGCACTGTAAATGCCCAGAATGCAATCCCTGGAATGCAAAGATGCAGTATTGCATTCCATTCAAATATCCATCCTAGCAAGCGGATGACAACCGACAGTAACGGCGACAGCTAGCTGTGTTAATTAATGAAACTTTCGAAATGGTCTTGAACACAATCGTCGAGAGGGTTGGCATAAAAATGGAACCGCGAGAAGCGCGCTGCTGCTGAAGATGAGGAAGGAATCGCCCAGTAAATGGCCGTTAATGTAATGCATGCATTCGGGTACGGCACACAGCACCGTGCGGTCTCCGTTTCCGCCAGAAAAGGCTCATCGTCGTGGGCTCCAGATGTGCCAATTTTGTGTGCCCCGTGCTTGACTACCCGGAACGCACAACAGCAAAGATCATGGTATGGTACCCGCCTGGTGGTGAACATATGGCGCAACGAGGGAGGACGACGTTGCATTAGAAGTGGCAGCAGGATATGTATATGCAGACCAGCAGCACGATCAACGGAAGCTGATCATCGTAAGCATTCACCGGAGCGGATCCCCCTAGAGGCGAAGGATTTGCGAGGAAAACCATTTCCGAAATCGGCATACGCTAGAATGTTTGGTAGATATTTCGAGTTAGAATACATTACCGTGAATTACGTAGAAAAGAATTTAAATGTTTGTTTTGCTTATTTACAAACATGCTTCGAAAGGAAGGTTCATGAAGCCACTCTCGGGTTTGGCTGTTACTCCTGTTCACCGGAAGGTACGGGAAGTGGCAACGGCGCTGCATGGCGCAAGAAAGGCAACTCTCCGGAATCACCAGCGAAAGGCACGAAGCCGGTCACGGTACCGGGTAGTTAGGGTGGTAAGGGTCCTTTAAATGTAGAGCCAATCTGCGTATCCTTTATGGGCACGACGGGTTCTCGGGCATTCCTTTCTGCCGTTGCATTCAGACTCCCTTCCATTACCACTCGGATTCGGTCCCTTTCCCTATCTTTCTCTTTCTCTCTCTCTCTCTCTCTCTCTCTCTCTTTCCCTTTCTTACTCTCTCCCATACTCACGGTACCCTTCGGTGCTACGGATCGGGAGTGGTTTTTGGATTTCCTTTTTCACTTCCCGTGCCCGATCAGCTGCTCCGGGCTCGCCTGACGCTTGGCCGTGCGCCAGCAATCGTCATCGACCCCGTCACCGTCATCATCGTCAGCAGCAGCAGCAGCAGCAGTACTGCACAACATATCATATGGCTTCCAGATTCGGGTTTAGGGTAGCCGAGGGGACACAATGTCGGTCGGTACAACATCGGTTTTTGGTACACAATCGAGTGGCCGCTTATGGTACGAGTGAAAAAGGGCCACCGCTCTGTCCTGCCGGGACAGTTTCAGTTTGTCAATCGTCCGGTACGGTCCTGGCTTACGGGAGAAGACCAACATTCGATCGCCTTCGCTCCGTGGACCGGAAACAACGGAAACCCGGGGGAACCAAGACGTTGACCTCTCGTTGGGGCTTCTGAAGTGTCCTCCTGTTTAGGAACGCATTAGTCCGTGTGTCTGTGTCTGTGGCTACGTGTGCGTGTTTGTTGTGTTGGCCAACATAAATTGAATATCCGGTTCGCGCACGATGATACCGAGCACACCGGAAGAGCCACGGGAAACGCAAGGCCGGCCAACGGTGCGACCTCTGACGGCGGCCTTCATGTACGAGCGGCTCCAGCGGATGTCGAACGAGCGTGGTTTGAAGCTGGCGCCGGAAGACATTCTAATTAGCGCCTATCTGGGGCACAATCTGATCTACGCGACGGCCCCACCACCGGCCACCGCCACTGACCTGCACACGGCTAGCGATGGAAGGACGTCTCCGATGTCCACCCGGACACCGTGAAGCCAACGGAGTTTGGTTAGCGGCTGCCAGGCAGTGGGACGATGAAGCCCGTTAGACCCATTATCGATTCTAGTCCTGACGGAGCAGCAGCAGCAGCAGCAGCACCAGATGTCGACGAAGCAGCAGAAAGGGGGGAGGGGGGAGAAGGGGAGAAGCAAAATGGAGAATTTGTGAGTGATGCCATACGTCGATAGAGACGAGGAGCAGCGAACCGTTTCCGGTTGAAAACCCCCACCCTGGCGGAAAGGGGTTATCGGTGGTCGATGCTCTGCTGTGCTCTCCGGTTACTGATGGCAGACATTAAGGCGCTCGGTTATGGGCACCGATCTCTTACCAAAGATATTACGAGGAGAGGAATATTGTTGAAAGTTGATAAACGGTCATCGCATGGACAGTTTAGAGCACCGTGGTACGCCCAAGCTATGAAACTGAGGGTGAATTTGATGCAGAAAAGGGGTGAAACCTACCAAAGAGATATTACGAGCGGAGCTTAGGAGGATAAAGACAGCTTGGCGATCAGATCTGTAAGCATAGCGTAGCGTAGTACAAAGCACCAGCTGGATGCGGTAGGAAAGTGGAACAAATATGTATGTACGAATGCCAATCGTGGCGCGTGCGAATAGTATCTATTACTAGAAGTTCAGATACCTGAACCTGAAAGTCTAACGGCTAGTATCCAAAGAGCCAGCGACCTTCTACTGACACGCGTTCGAATTTCGTGATTCTTGAAATCGAAAGTAATGTTCCGGGAAAGCAAGCGGCATGTAATTACGACCTTTTTCGTGGGTGTTCGAAATATGGGTGGGTGGAAAGTTAATTAGATGTATTTTTCATGGGGCGAAATAATGGGACAAATTGCATGCGCGTGTCCACGCAGCTGGTAAAAGTGAACAACTGCGATGAAGCGGGGGCCTTTAGGAATTTAAAAATGTGGAACGTAAATTTAAGCTCTTTGTAGTAAAATTTTGCGCGATATTTGTTTATTTATGACGAAACGTTTTTTCGACATTGAAAAACATTATACAATAAGGAAAAATGCAATGAACTAAATTTTATAAAAAACTCTGTCTTGAAATATACATTTATTTTAGTAAACCGTAAATAGCAACGTCACGTATATCTTACCTGATCTATCGACAGTTATCACTGCTAATTAATCATTCAAATGGAGAATTCATTACTTTCCACGTTCAAAATTACAACCTATGTGTCCATGCGATCAACATAATTGGATTTTCCGGGTGCAGGATCAACAAGTCAGCGAGAGAGGGTGGCAAGTATGCGCATTACATTGTTGCCTAATGCCATGTCCATGTTCTGCAGGGCATCATTACTCATAATCAGCCGGTCGGTCCGAAACGGGGAATGGATTCTAATTGCAAAATGTGTAATTATGCATTTTTTTTAATTGACACACGGACAAAGTAAATATGAAGGGTACAGACAGTAACTGATAATGATACTGTTAAATGTGCTTGGAATTTACCATGCTGGGGATGACCATCGGTTATGTGATATGCTCAATCAAACAATTCAACCACCGGTACCGGTGCCGAGGTGATACCGCGGTTGGAATTTCTTTTTTCATTATTGCCACGATTGGTCATTATCAATCAATTGTTCTTTTATCAACTTAACCATTCAAGCGGAAGCATAATCAGAGTTGCATTGAATGGTTTCTGTGGGGAGAATTGATTGTGGCATTTGATTGACGCAAGTATCGGTGGTTACTTAGATAGAAACACACAAAACACGGTAGTCAAGGGTGATCGAAACAGTCTACAGTCTGTTAGCATACATTCTATGCCGCAGTCAACCATTCCGCTAAAAAGAGATTTGTTTTCTATCTTCACTCAAAAAAATAATATTGGTTGGAGTTTTGTTTTCGATTGCTATTCATTTTATATTCATTAAGGATTACGAAACAATAGGAAAAGTTTTCCCATAATTCTGATCCTCTAGAGTATCATACATTAACTTCACGAAAAGACGACATGTCGCAAAAACTTACCTACCGAGCTACGGTTTATATTTAAATTATGCAAGCACGGGCTCCTGTTGAAAAATGCAATATTGTCACAGCCGTTGCAGCAATTGCATAATTAAATACGTAAAATCAAGACTGTCGTACCACAAACTACGGTTTGCCGTACACTTTCAAACAAGTTCTCCTAATTACATACCGTCGACAGACCAACGTTCATTGCAATGCGCTTGGGATGCCTTTGTTTCGAAGACATTCTTCCCAAGATGGTAGAGTGTTCATTTGAGGTTTTGGCATGGATGTGAAAATGTAAATGTGGAAACAATCTTGTCCCTGCTCGCTACACTTTCGTTTAATACTTCAGGCATCATGGTCCTTCATAGATTCCTATTCTGCAGGATACAGAAGCATATCTAAACGTACACAATACACCCGAACGAGTTGTTATGTTTCGTCTATCAAAGACCAACATTTTCCTTCATAATTGAATTCTCTTTGAGGTGAGGAAAAGCAGTTCTAAGAAGACGACAACTCAATAGAGCTGAGGATGGGTCGCACAACCTGTCGTCAAACGATGTCGCTTATCGCACGCCCTCACTGGGTTTACACATTTAGTTACTTACTGGTCGTGAGCACTTTGAGAGCGACTGTTAAATGTTTCCGGGGCGGCTACTATTAAGGTGATTCCCTGGGATAGATAAGTTTCAATGGGAGACAAACTTCAATGCGAAGTACAACTGTGAAGAGAATGCACAAATAGCGGACCTCGTTTCAGAATGATTTTAGAAACAGAAGCAACGATTCAATCAAGATTTATCGAACAATTTGATTGCATTTCTTTAACTTTCACTGACTTCTACATTCAATTGAACGTTGTTGCGTTTTATAACCTTGTTATCATCCATTCGACATGCAACGGTTACGTTTTATGATGGACCATAGACATACTAACAGATAATACGGTAGGATAATGGTTCCCAGATAATCGACGATTGTGTGCTCTTCCCGGTACTTATCTGCCTTGTTTTTTTGTTGCTTGCCACCAATTTGTATTGCTTTGATGGAACGTTGTGCTTCACTTGTTGGGCACATGTTTGGGCCTTCAAATCACCTATGAACGATGTCACTACACCAATTACTATGCGTGACTTGTCACGTGGTACTGGCCGAGATATAAATAACAATAAACAGTTGAACAACAGCATTGTTCTATACCATGACAACTTATTTTATTATTATTAGATTACTAAGCAACCATAACGAGGGCTTTTCAGAGGTTATCGGAACTCCCCATGTGCATCCTTAAGCCAGCTTCAGCTGACGTGTTTCTTGAGACCGGTGCTTGGTGGTTCATGGAAATTAGACATGGTATCGCCAGTGGGCCAACCGGCTTGCAGTGCCAAGGCAGCGTCTGATAACGTCACAGTTGCTTCCCGATAGTAACGACGACTGTGGGTTTTTTTTATGGACGAGGACGGATGACTCTCTCGCTATCATCTCTCACTGTTACACCGGGCGCATGGTAACCTTTCCTGGGCGAAGCATCGACGTGAGTGGCCTGCGTAACTGTCTGTGCGTCGGCCGGATCTCCACTCGACGATCGTCAGCCGAGCGGTGTGGTAGTGTCATTAGTGCGCTCCGTGGCACTCCAAGCCTCGTAATCGCGTTGCGTGGATCGCACAAAAAACAAGTAACCAAAATGTTTCCCTGAATCGTCGCAGTCAAAGAAAGAAGTGATTGGAGTGTATACTTTGTCGCTTTATTCTCTACGCGCCGTGTGACCTTCGATTGCTGTAAAAGTGAAGCTGTGATCGCAAAAAACAACGGCGTAAAAAATGGCACAATAGGCCGCTACTGAAAGAGACAGACAACCAAACAATCGGCGGAAAGAGTCACAGTCCACAGTCATCATCATTGTGGCACACGTACTTATATCACGTGAGTAAACAACCGGAGAACTGAAGAAGACACGCTGTGGCGAGCTGCTGTGCACGGTGCGGGGAAGACAGGTGCGAACTGAGTCGCGTGGTTGCGTGTGCGCTTACTTTGCGCGGCTTCGTGGTCACTCGCCAAATAAGCATTTTGCCTTGAAAATGGCACGGTTGGTTCTCCAGCATTCGTATTTTAGCTGATTATCGATGGTAAAAACGCACGATGCCTTCGATGAACACCAACCTTCGAAATTGTGATCATGGTGATTAGCATGTCGAACAAGACACGGTGTGACTAAGTGAGACAAAAACGAAAAGAAACAAAAAAAAACATAAAAAAAAGAAACCAAAGAAGTCGTTTTGGGAATGTGCGTATCGCTGGCATTGGTAGACGCTCGAAAATAGATCATACTCGTGTCGAACCGTCGGTGATCGAGAGATCGAGTGTCGTGGGGCGATGGAGGAGTTGGGAAAATGGAAAGGACAGTTGAGGTACAGAACGAGCGACACGCATGTGCCAGTCACCCCAGACGGTCCCAGACGGCGATGATGGCCTTCGTGGAGTAATGCTTTGGTGTGTCTCATTCCCTTCGTTGATCGTATTGGCCACGCAGAAAGCAGTTAACATGTAGGAAGGAAATGTGCGCGACCAGTGACATAGTTTGCGATCGCCACGACAATCTGCTGCTCTTTAGACGGGCTAAACGAAGAGAATGACGCGATGTCCTCACCACTTAGGTTTTAAGGACATTTTATTGGACTGGATTTATAATTTATACAAACACTGGCGTAAATGAAGCAGCAATGGTGTGTGGCGCCATTTTCTCGTTCCATAAACGGAATACAAGGGAACATTAACCAACACTGATTTGATTTTCCAACCTTAGCCATAATAGTTTGATCTAAATTACCGGCCCATCGTGTGTAGAAGTAAACGAGCTTCTTATAACCTATCTACGACGCAACGGACACTGCACGTGCCAAAGCCGTCCGCTAGCAGCAGTAACTGAAGGTGCTTCGTAACAGCAACGCTTAACGAGGCCTCTAATAAGACCAACTTAACCACTTACGTGTTTGTGCGACAGCGACTAGCAGCAGATAGCACCCGGATCGCCCTCGGCCCACCTCGCAAAGCAACTTAGTCTTTCTAATGGATCATTAGAAAGTTATCGCACATGCCGGTGTGTGTATGTTCCTAAGATGATTACCCGGGGAAGAACTGAAGCTAATTTTCACTTTCGTAGCTGCTGTTACAGGAAAAGAACAGCAATAGACTCCCACCTGCTAGCGGAGTTATCTTAATTGGCGTATTTTGTCGTTTGGACTGTCTAGATTGTTAAGTCGCTTATCGGCCGCTATGTCATTGCCAACAAAGCACAATACCGTGCGCTAAACGAATCAACAATACAATCGCCAATGGTATTGCGTCTTTTGATGTCTGGCGTTGTCTGGCTGAGCTCATTTTGATATTGTAGATAAAAGTACCTTTCAGGATCTAATTACAATTTAATTTTTCCTTTTTCCATTATTATGTATTATTCTTTAACATTGCTCGAATACAAAATTGCATTGGTACCATGGTACGTTAGAACAATGAACAATGATAACAGATACGGTCAAACAATGAGTTAGGAACGAATGAGTTTCCAACAATGACTAACTATACTATTTTTCACTGATTTTTTTGGGGGAGAATCCTCCTTGTTAGCGCTTTGTTACACAGCACTAGATCAAACAATCAACATGTTCTTGATTTAACGGCTTGAATAAAAATTACTCGAATGCTTACTGCACTCCCTCTTTATTATTGTGTTCGCTTCCTTTGGATAGAAAAAAATAAAAAATCTATCTCACGAAACGCAGAATTCAAATGTACTCTATGCGTGAATGTTTAATATTTTCTCGTATGAAATGCGCATTTAAATTCACCAAAGAATATTCAAACATCTTCTTTACCAGAGCTTTGTGCGCTTTGTGGGAAACAAAATTAACAGTAAATTACGTGTAAAATCTCTGCAGATTCTTCCTACCAAGCGTTTGTGGTTTGTTTTTTCATCCAATGCAATGCAATAATGTGAACACGAAAAAAGCGTCTGATCCTACGCCCTCATCCATATTGATGAGAAGATGCTGTTCACCGGTTACGCACACCGGTTTCGCGATCGGCATCCCTTCCGAGAAAAGAGGTCTTTGAAAGGAATGGACAATTTTTGGCACAACGAGGGGACCTTGTTGCAGCCGCAAACGCAAAGAAGACGCATGCTAACAAGAAGCCGGCAACGAACACGCGAGCGACTGGCTTGCGGCCGAACGAACATTTGCGGTTGGACGTTCGACCACCACGGATCAAGATTGTTCGCGGACGTGTTTATTGTCAATTAGTCAATCATGACGCGGCGGCTAACGCTCTAGAGCACGCGCCTCCGTTAGCATTGCTTAGCGAACGCGAAAGAGTGAGTGACGGTGAGTGGTTTTCGTCATGCTCGCTTGGTGTGGGGTCTTAGGGCAACTCGATAAGCAGCGACAATTGCCATCGATAACAGCGCCATAACGCCACGGATAAGGAGTCCGGACGGGCAGGAGTACAATGCCGAATGCATTCAGCGACTGAACCGCGAGCACTCGCTGTCGTGTGTGGTGGAGTGAAGCGTGGAGTGAAGTTAGCCTTACTTGCTCTTATGTAGAAAATCTCGGTTCTTTTCTTTAATTTAGACAGCTACCTACCTGGCCTAGCTTACATCAAAAGACTGAAAGAGTGCTTCCATCATGGCAAACATGATCTTCATTTCGGTTTTGCTGCTGACAACAGCAGCATACATTCTGGCGGCACCGAGAGCCGGTGGGCTGGAGATGATCATTCTTCACAACAACGATATGCACGCCCGATTCGAACAAACCGGAGCCTACAGCAATGACTGTCAACCATCGGACGTTGCCAATAACCGGTGTTATGGTGGATTTGCAAGAGTCGCACACAAGTAGGTTTATGGTTTATTTTTTGCACTTTTTTGCGACACGTAATCATTGATTAGTTAATAAAGCGAAACAATTTTCGTTTCCTTCTTTTAGAGTACGGGAGTTCCGCGAGAAGGAAGCGGAAGGAGGACTGCCGGTACTGTATCTTAATGCCGGTGATACTTACACCGGAACACCGTGGTTTGCGGTCTACAAGGACAACATTACGGCCGCCTTTCTAAACAAACTGAAACCGGATGCAATAGTGAGTGCTGGCGAGTAGTTTAATTGTGGTTAGGCTCAAGCGTAGGTAGCTCAAGCTGAGCTATGATTACATTGAGTATCCCTTTGTTGCTTTATTCGTCTTGCACCCAGTTTCCTTAGGGCATTTTTAACCACACCTTTTTTCCATCTCTTTCGACAGTCCCTAGGCAATCATGAGTTTGATTTGGGAGTTGCAGGATTGGTACCGTTCCTGAATGAGGTGGACTTCCCGGTGCTAGTAGCTAATCTGGACCTGAGCAAAACACCGCAGATGCAATCGACGAAATCACTGAGCCGCTCAGTAGTCTTCACCAAGGCTGGAGTGCGCATCGGTGTCGTCGGTTACCTTACACCGGAAACTAAACAACTGACTCCCGTGAATACGGTAGAATTTTTGGATGAAATCGAAGCGATCAAGTAAGTCAGGTGATCGTAGTTCCGGAGGCAGTTTTAGAAAAGTGAAACTAACTTATGCTCTGCTCTCTTTTTAGTAAGGAAGCAGCGACGCTGAAAGAGCAAGGCGTTCACATTCTGATCGCATTGGGACACAGTGGATTAGAGCGTGATAAGCAGATAGCTGCCGAATGTCCGGATATAGACCTGGTAATCGGGGGCCATTCTCACACGTTCCTGTACAGTGGCCCAGCACCGGATGTCGATACACCGGCCGGTCCATATCCGGTGATGGTAAAGAATGCCGCAGGCAAAGATGTACCCGTGGTACAGGCGTACGCTTACACAAAGTATCTCGGTTATCTACATCTAACATTTGACGATGCCGGTAATCTGCTCGAACTGGACGGTAGTCCGATTCTGCTCAACGGCACCGTGGAACGCGATTCGGATGTGTTGCAGCTGCTAGAAGTTTACCGACCCGGTATATTGGATTTGGACGAGAAGATCGGACACACGTACGCCTTTCTGGACTCAAGCCGGTGTCGTTTTGAAGAGTGTAACATTGGCAACATGCTGGCCGATTCGCTCGTCGTTACGTATGTAGCGAACCGTGAAAGCAACGGCGATCAGTACTGGACGGATGCGGCAATCGGGTTCATCCAGGGCGGTGGTATCCGGGCGTCGCTAAACTCTGGACCAATCACTAAGAAGGATCTCAAAACCGTGCTCCCGTTCGGCAATGCGATGGTGGTGACGGAGGTGAGCGGTGCCACCATTCGACAGATGCTGGAGCATAGCGTTGCCCGATACGATGGAGTGTCCGGGTACGGAGAGTTCCTGCAGATGGCCGGTGTTCATGTGCACTACGATCTAGCACGGCCATCGTTGCAGCGAGTGGTACGCGTCGATGTGCGTTGCGCGAAATGTACCATTCCTTCGTACGGTCCGCTGAACGATACCGCATCCTATCGCATCCTGCTGAGCCAGTTCCTGTACGAAGGTGGTGACGGTTATACGATGATTCCCGGGGCACTCAAGGAAACTTTAACATTCGGCGAGTATGAAATTACTGAGGAATATCTGAAGAACTACTCGCCCATCTATCCGGCCATCGAATGGCGCATTCAAATGGAAGGTGTACCAAGTGCGCCGCCATCAACGGTTGATCCAGAGTTGTCCACTGTGCCGGGTCCTACCACCACTGAGGCTGATGGTGGAGTGGGGCGATTGGGAGGAGCAACGATTTCCACGCTTGGAATGATGCTGTTAGTTGCACTTAACCATCATCTACTATGAGTAGAGTGTTACCTTCCTGTGTATGTTTAAGTAAGTCGTAAGGCCCAAAAATTCCTCCATATCCTAGGGACTACGAACTGGGCTGAGGCTTTCATGGTCAACACGAGAGTTCCTACTAACAGGGAAATGTGTACAAAGTTGAATAAACAAACGCTGAAAAAAAACCAGCAATAACGATCAAATACAGATACGAACAACATTTGTTTAATTTTTGGTAGTTGTTTATTTAATCAAGTACAAGCATCACTACAAATGATCATTAAGGAGTCATTACAATATGCTGAAACATGATTGGATTTTCTTTTCCTTTTCTAGCTCAGGTTCATTGTACGACTATATTTACGTATACTGTATTCGTCTGTAGTAGTTATCTGGAATTATCTACATGATTAACCTTTTCTGTAGCACATAGAATAGGATAGGATAGGAAAATAGGAGCACGGAAGGGTTCCAACACTTCCCTTCAAAACTTATTCGCGCCCCACACGTTGTCTTCAATCCAGTCCAAATAGTACGACACTTTAGTATAAATTGCTTTCGATTGGCCGACACCGCATGCACCACCGACTGACGTGATGCCGACGATGTGGTAGATGCACGTCTTTGGAGTGGTAACCGTCTGTAGCGGACCACCCGAATCACCCTGGCATGTATCCTTACCACCCACAATGCTGCCAACACACATCTGGCCATCGTGGATACCGTTTCTGAATCGCCTATCCCCGAGAAACGTTTGTCCACAGTCATTCACCGGAAACTCGTCCAGCTGCACCTTCATCATTGTGGTCGATAACGCGACGGAAACCGTTTCGTTGTGCCCGAACCCAGTCGCTATGTAGCTGGTCATATTCCGATATTCCGAGTCCCACAGGCAGGCTGGTCGTATGTTTTTCGTGAACCATACCTGGCGGTCCAGCTTCACCAGTGCGATATCGTTGTACGAACGTTTGCTCGAGTAGTTTGGATGCTTTCTCACACCAGCAATCCCAAACTGCACTTCGTCTTCCGACTCAAAGGTGGTGTCATACTCGCCCAACCGCACAACCTTGGGATCATCTTCGGAGAAGCAGTGGGCCGCTGTCAAAATGTGGCGATCGCTGATCAGTGAACCACCACACCGAAAGTCATACTCGTCGGGATTGCCGTCGCGCGGATATCCAAGCAGCGCATGATGGGGAAACTCTCCGAACTTGGCCTGCTCACCACCGACGATCAGTTGCACCACGTTCGTACAGTTATAGATCTTGTAGGTGATGGGTTTCGGATTGATTGTCAACGGGATCAAGGCTTGCGTTTTCGTTATGATTTTCGCATACTCCGCACACTCTAAAACGAGAAGTGAAGATCGTAAACGGTTATTCAGAGATCTCACACACCGATGCCCGAATCCAATTATACTCACTTTGTACTGCTAGCCGTTGACCTTCGGTGGCGGGGTTATCGTGGTGCAGGCGTAGCGTCATACAAACAGTGGAAACGTTAGTTTGTTCACTTCAAACAATCATCCAACACTCATCAGCACCGTTCTGTTTGTGCTGAAACTCTTACCTTGAATGGCATTCTGGTTAATTAAAAGCAGAAAACTTGCCTGCAACAACACTGATTCAATGAGCCTCATTGTTAACCTGCTACCTTAAACTTAACGCAGAATGTTAAGACGAATCGAATAGGCTTAGCTTCGTGTTGAAGCAAAGCTAACAACTGATAAGCGCAGCATTTAGAACAGCAATGTCGACCCGGATGGCGGATGAACGAGCGTCTTGCAGCAGTTAGTTTGTGTGTTAAAGCGACGGATGATGAGAGAGCGAATGTGATCTACGGAACCGAGCAAACAGGTATTTCCAGTTCCATCAAATGCGGCGGCACGCATACTGATTGCCTCTACTCACTTGTTGATCGTCAAGCTCTCGCATACAACGCTGTCGTTGGGTTTCAAGCCTATTATCAAACAACGAGCATAGTTTTCGGGACAATCCATCAATAACATCCTCATAAATATGATTAATAACACAACCAAGGACTGCAGATGACCCAACTGGATTTTTTTGCTGTTTCGATCGCTAGAGTGTTTTTTTTGTTCCTTTTTTGTATGCACATTATCACTCACTAATGGAATTCCCACACATCGCACAAAGTGGGATTTTCCCATTGCTCGTTCGTACTAGACATGATGAGCCGCCTCTTTTTAGTATCAGTTTCTGATGATTCTTTTCTAGGACCGATTCCAAAACAAACAAAACCGCCAGTTTCAAATAAAAAATTAGCAATTTCTTTTATTACTTAACTGTAATCACAATTAGTATCCTTGACAGTTATTGGTTTGTTCAAACTGGTCACTAACATAAAACCGCTATAATTTGTGCTGAGAATTATGCCCCACTCCAAACGATTGTCTCAATCCAATCCAGGTACTGGGTCACGTTCGTGTAGACGCCTACGGAGTTCTCCGCTCCACAAGGATACCCTGCCGATCCAATTCCTTCCAAAAAGTAGTTGCAACCGTCATTGTGATCGTCCTTCTTTACCAAAAGATCCGCGACGGATGTTGCACAAGCTGCTTCATTGCTGGAATCGATACAAAATTGTTCTTTTGCCAAACCATTCCTTAGCCGACGAGTGGCATGCAGCAACAGTACATCATCACAATCAGATCGAGCCATCAGAGGGGGCTGTACTCGCTTGGTCATCTGCGGAGATAAATCGTCTAAAAAACGAAAATTTATAATCAGCATAGTTCAAAATCTATTATAAAGGCTGTGTACTCATGTAAGAAACATACCCAAATAGCTCTCTCTGCCGAATCCGTGAAGAATAAGCTCACCCTGGCCGGTGAGACCTTCCGAGAGGCAGATTGGCCTTATTGTGTCCGAAAACTGAACTGGTTCATTCAAGCGAATAAGTGCAATATCGTGATATGCAAGAGCCCTACTATATTTTGGATGTCGCACGAATGATTCAATTTCCTTGCGCACCCCATTCGTCTCCCGAAGGTCGTGTACTGCTCCGAGACGAACGGAATTGACGAGCTCCTCCGTAATGCACGAGGCAGTCGTCAAGACGTACTGCTCGGAGATAAGGGCACCACCGCAGAGGAATTCGTATTTTGTGTTTTCAGCGGGATCTTCAATAGCGACGTAATGAGGGAATTCCCGCTGATCGACACTGCCGACGAGTGTATGCGGCGTAATGGGGCACTGTTCCGGTGATCGACGATACTCGATGCATTCTGTAAGTAGGTTTGATTAACTTTGCTAATCCATAAATCCGCTTTGTTATACTCACTTTGTTCTGCCAAACGTTGTCCTACATAAGCATTAAATATCGTTTAGAAATTAAGTATTTCTCTGAGATGTTATTCAGATACTAACCTTCACTTAGACCACACAAAAGCAACAGTACCGAGGCGCAGGAAATTAAGTATTGCATCTTCATTTTTAAAACTTCAACACCTGATTTACTTTTCTCTTTTAGTAAAGTAATTCAAATGAAAGAATGGCAAACATTGATTGCCTGCTATTCTACGTTTTAACTCGTTGGCAGTACGCTATGCACTGATGGTTTACTGCTTCACAAACAGATCCCCTGTCACCACTGGGACTTGTTGGGTATTTCCAGAATAGCCTACGAACAAACTACGGAACCGTATCGGGCCACATGATCTCCGATTGCCGTTCGAGAACGGTTGCATTTTTTCTCACTCAAAGCAGGTTCTCCGGGCCACATCGTCGCGCTTCATTTGCAAACTGGTTCAGTAGAAATTAGCAGCGTAACAGAGAACGACATCAACAAAAGTGAAGCGAATGGTGGATATGAATCTCTGTTTTTATTCTGTCACACTTTATACCGCCACTATTTCGGGGAAACCGAGGAGGACACTGTTTGGTTGTTAGGCCACACAATTTGCTCTATCCAATCCAAGTAATGCTGTACGCTGGTGTAAACGGACTTCGATTGCCCGACGCCGCATGCTTTACCAATAGACGTCAAAGCAATGATGTGATGGATGCATATTTCCGCCTTCATGTCATATGCTCTCAGAAATAGTAACGTAAAGACCTCTTCTGATAAGAGGATCATGATCTAAGATGAGCACCAATCAATCGAGAGCAAAGAAGGCTAACACCATCGCGTCCTTTGCTAAATTCAACAAATATTCACTCATCATGTGGAGTACTTTTAAAACAGTAGCGTTACTTCAATCCCACCTATGCTACGGTAGTTGATCTCGAAATTCATTGTGCATTCTATCTGATTAACACAATTATTCCACGAGCACGATCGTTCTACACCTTTCTCTTTTAGTGGTATGATACTACGCTTTATTTACAATCATTGCTGATGATTTACTACTTCCCATTACCGTGCACACCGTCACTGCCAAACCGTTTGCTCTATCCAATCCAAATACCATGCTACGTTGACGTAGATAGCCTTCGAGAGACCGATGCCGCATGCACCACCAGTCGACGTTACCCCTATGACATGGTAGATGCAGCTTCTCGGATCAATCACCGTCTGCAGTGGGCCACCCGAATCCCCCTGGCACGTGTCCGTACTTCCGTTTAGGCTGCCCACACACAACTGACCTTCGTCAACTCCATTGCGAAAGCGACGATTCTCGCGATACAATAAATCACAGTCAGTGGCTGGAAACAGATCCAACTGAACTTTCATCATCTTTGTCGAAAGCTCATAATCATCTGAAAGATAACAGTACTGTTAATAATGATCCTACAGAGTCCATAGAGCAAAGGAAAGACGATGTAAAATGTACCTTCGCTGACTCTTCCAAAGCCTGTCGCTACAAAACGGCTTACGTTTAGCGTCGGTTCCGTCCAGAGGCAGGCCGGTCGAATAATTTTAGAGAATCGAACCGTTCCATTCAATCGAACCAGAGCAATATCGTGGTAGGAGCGTGAGTTCCGGTACAGGGGATGGGTTGTGATCTGGGCGATGCCAAAGTCCACGCGATTCGACTCGTTGGCATAAAGATCGTGCTCACCTAAACGCACGATGACGGGATCAGCAAAGCTGAAACAGTGTGCCGCCGTTAACACGAAGCGATCGGATACGAGCGAGCCACCACAATCGAATTTATAATGGCCCATCGCGTGGTTTCCAGTCGTTTGTTCGCTCACATATCCTAGTAGAGCATGGTGCGGGAACTCGCCCATCTTTGCAGCCTCCCCACCGACAATTAGCTTCACTACGTTCGAGCAATTGAACGCTTGGTAGAACAACGGCTTGGGGTTAAGCTTGAGTGAGATAATGCCGTGCTTCGATGCGATTATCCGACGGTACTCGTCACACTCTGCGATGCAAGACACAAAAGTCATTTGAGGATCAGCAGTAAGTGCCTTAGATACTTACTATATTCCGAGATTCTGGCAGCTGAAAGTGCAACAAAATGATCGTTATAATGTGTGCGTTATAATGGGGTGCTGCGATAGGATAACGGATTCAGATACCTGCATTAGCACTTGCTAGTATCCAGAGCAGTAATGACAGCGACAAAGTAATAAAGGTCCGGCGAGCCATGATGTTGTTTGCTGTATGCTTTCCTCCGAGGTTCCAGCATCAATCAAAGACCGAATGAACTAATTAAGGGGATTCACAGCACGATGGTGGCGTTGATAAAGCCCGGATGGTTCTGATCGCGATGAACGTTTACAGTGTATGTCCAATGTTTACGTCCTCACAGTCCATTTGAACGTTTAAAACAACTTTATTCAAAACCATGGCTCTGTCGACAAGTTATGTAAGCACGCGCTCCCCTGATAACGTGCAGCATAGATAACATTCGTGACCTTTCATGAACTAAGCTAGACATAAACCAAATTCACATGTCCTAACCGTTATCAGGGCAAGCATGCCTCTTGAATGCCGCGGAAAGGTCGAATTTGGCCATCCTTCTCGCTCGACCTCCTTGCAAAGACCTGATACAGGAACTGATGCTACCCGGTTAGGTGGCTACATTAAGGTCATCTAAGATTCGCAAATCTCAGAGGAGGTATAAGTACCTGTGCATCAGCCGGTCAGAAACCACAGTTCCGCAAGGGCAATCGGTGAAGGATGGATTCGCAGGCGTTCGCGATTGTGTGCTTGTTCGCTCTCTTGAGTGGTTCGTTGCCAGTGCATGGTAAGTATGGGACAAGCCTTCTGGCTGACCGTAGCTGCTGTTCACGCTGTGTTCTTATTTCAATTCACTTTTTGCAGGACTACGCTTGGCAGAGCAAAGTAAGTCACAAGCTACCGTTTTAATAGAGTCGATAGGGTTTTAACGCTCCTGTGTCTTTTGCGAAGAATGTCAGGAGTACAGGAAGATGATCGCTTCCTTGAAGCCCAACACTGCCAGCTGGACGAACGATTTTGCAACGATCCCGAACGGTGTTGCCGCACGAGATGGTGAGTTTCCGCACCAGGTTCGCGTTGGTCAGTGGTTCTACGAGGACGAGGACACCAGCTTCATTCTACGGTGCGGTGGTGCACTGATCAGTGAGCAGTACGTGTTGACAGCAGCGCACTGTATTTGGACCATGGGCGATGAGTTCGTCTCGCTCGGACGTCACGATTACACGCGAGGCTCTAGCTACGCCGAGGTGAAAATCGAGCGGAACGATACGATCCTTCATCCGAACTACGACCAGCTGACCCCCACCCAGTACGATGATATTGCGCTAGTGCGTCTGGCAGAGCCGGTCACGTTCACCAGCTACATCTACCCGGTGTGCCTGTGGACCGATGAGAAACCGTCGCAGCTTCCGAAGTATATTGCCACCAACTTCCGCAAGGGTCAGCAAGGTAAGGATCTGCAGTTGTTTTATCGATCGTCAAGAGTGTACTGCCCACTTACGTGTTGCTACTCTGCCCAGTTAATGACACGCAGGACACGCAGCTTATGAAGTTGCAGCTGAACCGTCTCCCTAATGAGGACTGTAGCCGGGTGTACGCCGATAGTGATTACTACCCGAACGGTATTCCTGCTAATCAGCTGTGCGTGCAATCGCCAGTAGACTGGAGTGCAGCGTGTGACGGAGATGCCGGAGGTTTGCTGCAAACTCTCGAGGATGAGCGTGCCGGTTTCTACCGGTTGATCGGTGTGGAAGGTAAGGGTCAAAGGTGTGACGAGGCACACCAGATGTACACCTACACCAGGGTGGAGAAGTACTTGGATTGGATCGAAGAAACGGTATGGGGCACCAGCGGTTAAATGAACTGCCTTAAATCGAAACCGGAATCAACCGGAAGCAATAAAGGACTTCCGTCACAGTAATTGTTTTTTGTACAAATCTTATACTTTATTTTGTTAGATTTTGCATTCTGCCGTCAGTTGCAATCCAGTTTTTAGCTCTCCTATTGTGTAGTTTCACGGACGGAGCCTCTTGCGTTCCGATTTCGCATCGCCAGTGCGCTCGTCGTTCCGTTCCGTTCGCCAAATGCCTGTCTTGTCAATGATCTCTCTCCTTCGCGCGTGTGTGGGTGTCTTTTTTATTTTCAATCACAAGAAATAGTATCCTTAATCCTACCATATTTTGTTGCCTTTACGCTTAACCTAAGTCATCGCTCGTAGACGGATTTGGGGAGGGGTGGACGGGAGATAAGGGGCTTCGTTTCTCGATGCAGTTGTGGAAATTGTTTGTTCAGTTCGAATAATGGCATTACGGTGCGCACTGCGTAGGCA
>NC_064877.1:20497500-20530000 GCF_943734665.1 Anopheles aquasalis | reverse complement strand
ACCCTTTTCTGCAACGAACGTCTACGGAGCGTCAGTGCATCTCGCACGTTTGTTTCTGCCCAAGAGAGCAGGGAACAAAGCGTTTGCCCTCACGCGCTCACTTCCGGCCCACTCTTTTTGCCGTCACCTTATCCGCGTGCCATTCAAAGTCGCCCACGATACGAACGGTGCGTTACCTCGGTGCAAGCAGACACAACCAGCAACGCTTCTTTCCCCATCGCCGGCTCATGAATTATGGAAAACGGATTGACGGATCCCAAACCATGGATGTTGTCAAGCGGACGAAACAGGCTGGTACAGAAAACAAACTAAATACAATAATGCAACAAACGGGAAAAACGATCATTTCCGGCTGTTGAAGCGTTAACGCCTACCGCCTATTCAATTGAACCGCGGGAAGAAACGGAAACCCAGGAAAGAGCGAGAGAAGGGAGAGTGGATTTATAGGCACGTTAACGTCATCATCAGACGAGCTAGTCGAGGTCTTCCAACGAGAAAGGTTACGATCGCTGCCATTGGACGCCGTAAATGCCCAGTGACCCTCGCAATCTCTACACCGACAGCGTGCCAGCCAGCAATCCGTTCAATCCGGTGCGTCTCTCGTGCGTCCAACGGCCGATAAGCCCGTTTGAGATTAATCGATATCCCGGTCCCAGTCTCCGCATTGCCGGCGGTTACATTGGCCGCGAGGGCCAAGGCCAGACTAACGGGATCCAGTGTCTAATCCCGGGCTCCGGAATCCCTTGAGATCTCTTGCCCGGTCGGTGTCGATTTTCCAATCATTTATTAAAAGCCAGTCGCCCCGCGGCACGCTGGCATTCTGGCATTCTCGAAGACCCGTTAGTGAAAACCGGGATGCGATCTACACCCCCCATTGAGGCCATGAGCACAAGCAGCGTTAAGTGCCCTCCAAATAGGGTCTGGACTTTTTATGGTTGCGCCGAGGAGAGGCTACCGTCTGCTGCTCAATCTTGGTACCTTTGGTATCTTGTGCTGTCAACCGATGACGTGACTCATCCGTTCCTCGGCATAATGGACGGCGAGGCAGAGACAATGTTTCATTCCACCCGTAGGCCAAAGCCACAGTCCGGTAGTTTGTTCCGGCCGGGAGGGCCAATGTACAGTTGCCGAGTTCCCGGCTATTGACTCAACTGCGAACGCGAATCGCTAATGAGAATGCCGCGCCAAACACTGCGCCACGCTGCCAGGGGGTACCGCTTGAAGAAGATAAAACAAAATGTGCTGGTACAAAATTGCCATTTTCAAAATGGCCGTGCGCGACATTCCGCAGCAGCAGCAGCAGCAGCAACAACGGGCTCATAAATTGAAGCCCTCACCTTTTGGCCTACTTCGATCTGCATTTCTGCAAGCACACGATTCTAACAAGAGCTTCATGGCGGTCGAAGATGGCACCGGTTGGTGACGTACGTGACACGCAGCGCCCGGATTCCGATGTAACGAATGTGTGCCGGTGCAATGAGCACTCTGCGAACGCGAAACATCGCACGGTATCGTGCCAAAATCAAGTATCGCTAAGAATCGCAAAGTGTACGATTCCGTTCCCTTCGCTAACGGGACCGTGAACCGTTGTGCGGTGAAGGGACATCCCGCACCGTCCGCCATAAACTCGCTATCATTTTATATGCAAATAGCAGACGCTGCGCTGTCCACTCCACACGGGCGCCTCCAAAAAGAACCGATGGTGTCGTTCGCGGTCAAGTGAACGGTTTTCGTTCTCCGCTTACGTCGGTTCCTCCTTCGATCCAGGCAGAGATATGCGAACCGGTAGAGAGGGGACACATAAAAATCAAATAAAGAAAGCAAGCGAATCGATTACGAAATCGATCGGATCGATCCGCTAATGAGCACTGGCAGCGTTGTACAGTGGTCCAGTGAAGGGAAGAAGAGCTGGAGGACTCGCCGGAGGTCGAAGCCTCGAGACGGGCGCTGTTTGTGGTCGGCTTTTAGCGTCCTCCCTTCTTTTGGCGTCCTAGTGCGAGATAGCTGAACCGAGGCACGCCACTTGAACGACGAGTTCTTCGCTTTCCTTCACTTCCTTTTCCCGAGGCCCGAGGCTGACAGTGTGCCAAGCGTGAGTGGTTTGGTTCGGTGGTGTGTGATTCTGATTCGGGTTTCGGGTTCTTATCTTTAATTTTCCATCCTTCCTGGTCCATCTTAAATAGGCCAGCTGGTATTCGGTTCCGAGGGCAAATAAATTCCTTCTTTTTCTAAACATTTCTACCGAACTCTACCTAGATCTTTCTCGATTTCGGCGTCCGGTTTATTGCATTCTGGCGAAAGGAAAGGAGATAAGCGTTCCGTTGCTTGAAGCTACATCGCCGCTATCTTTAGCGGTACATTGTGTAGTCGCTGGGACCGTCTTCTTCCTTTCGGTAAGATGTTGAATGAAGTGCTGCTCCAACTGGTTATTTTCTGTCGGTAAAACGTTATAAAAAAGAGCAGCTTTCGTAGAGGAACCAGCACACGGACTAATTTCGACAAAAAAATCCCACCAACAGAATCTGCTCCGTTGCACCTTTTATAGCTGCACTGCTGCTGGCCAATAAAACTTCCAAACGTCAAATAGGGCACTGAAAGATCTCGGTCATTACATTCATGGTGCACTGTCGGTTAGAAATGAAAACGCAGTTCCATTCCGGAACCGGAGCCACAGCATCATTCTGAATAGCCCTTGAATAGACCACCGTTGGCCTGGTCTTCGACCACAACACGCCAACACTCTGACAGTATGTCGCCAGGACCATTATTCTAGAATGGGATGGAACATCCGGACACGAACTGGTGTCTCGTGGCACTAATGAACGTTAGTGGCCATCGGGCGCAGCACTCCTAAATCCACCTGACACTGCCAGGAAGTGAAAACCCGGGCGGTCCTATTTCCTAGGAACGCGAAAATGAAGTGAATGCCCCGATGTAACACTGATCCTCGTTCGACTCGTATTCCCACCATGTTGCGGTGCGCATGAATAGCAGCCCTTTTTACCATCAACGGCTACAACTAGCACGCATGCAGCTGCTCAAGCTTTGGGCTCATTTGCAATTCCGCGAACGCCACACCAGAGTGCAGATGAAGAACGGTTCCTGCGGTGTGCAGTGTGCGCGTACCGGATGATGCCAGTTCGCTTCACTTTCTGCTCGCTTCGAGAGAAGAAGAAGAGGGCAAGCCAGGACGATCTTCATAACTGGCAACCACGGTTAAAAAGAGGGAAAAGGTATGGCAGACGTTGGTGTTTTAAAAAAGAATAAATTCAATTTCCGTCGACTTCTTTCCATTCCGTCAACTGGGCAGCCATAATGACACACCAGTGCGGTGTAGCAGAAGCGTGTAGGTGTCCTGCCACATCCGGAGTTGTCTGGCGTTCTGGAATCGAATTGCCAGGCACGATGTCTGGAAACGGAACCTGACATCGCTGCCGGCAAACAACGAATGCTGTCCGACGTGACGAACATGGCAATATCGCGTTTCCGGCCTCTCTCTTTTTCTCTTCTTTCATTTTAATTATAATTTCTATGAGCCCACATCACCAGCAGTAACTTCTTGGATTGCAATATTCGTATGACGAATACGACAGAGCTGCGGCATAAGTTGGTCAATTTCCGAACTCCACACCACCGCACACGACATTCCCAACTTACCTCCAGCATACGCCAGCACACACACGAGACACAGAATGATGGACTTCATCTTAACGGGAGGGGTTTTCTACACACTTTCGATCGGCAAGTAGAAGGGAATTCCGGAGTTCGGAGTCACTAATTTCGTTTCACACAGTTTCTGTTGTTTCTGCACGATCTCTCTCTCTCTCTCGTTCGCTTTTTTTTTGCTCTCTGTTCGGTACACTCGGTAACCACTAGCTAGTTCCAAAGCCAAAGTCACCACAAGGCAAGGGTCTCGCAAACCACGACTCGAACTTGGCACTTGGCAGGATCTCCTGATCGTGTGGCACCAGCAGCAGGCAGAACAGCAACAAACTTCTACGGCAACACCTAGAACCTCGCTGGCCGATCCGACTCCTTCGGACGATCTTGCAAAACTGATCACCACTTGGACCGTGCGGTCCCGGTTAACTCCTTTTTCCGACCGATCCGACCCAACCTGCGGCACGGTTTGCGGCCGGTACTGTGGCCCCGTTCCCTCCTTCCATGCACACCTTTTCCACAGGTGTCCGCTCTTCTGTTCTATCTCTTTCCCCACTCACACAGCCATACACGCGAGCGCACCGAGCGCTTCTTTTCTTTCCATTTCTCATTCCCTTTTCCATCTCTTTCCTTATGCTGTCTGGTGGCGAAGGTGGCATCGGTGGCGGTGTACATACGCCAGCATACAAGATGAGCTCGTCCGTCGCCGAGCGATGTTCTGCAGTCATTCTGCCGGCCACAATGCTTGTCTGGTCTGCTTGCTTTCTCGCTTTCTCTACGCTCGCGGGGATCGCGCGCGAAACGATCAGGCGGCTTCGCATCCCGATCGGGCTGGGATCGAGGTTGAAGAACCCCTTTCGAGCTCAAGCCTCTTGTCCGAGCGATGGCTTTTCAATCGCTCGCATATGTGCCCGCGCCCCTCGTGACATCATCGGATGCTGGAGGTGCTGGATCATCGGTCGCGTGCACCCCCGGGTTCCTTCCCGGCCATCGGTGGTCATGGCGGTTGGATTGATGAGATGACGCGCAAAGGGAAAATGAAGAGACACAGCAAAGCGATCGGCGCACTGCACTCGGCGGAAGGAAGAGGAGTTTCTCGATGTCTGAGTGGGCAAGAGGGTGAAACGACATTTTGCACTCGACGATCGCGCTTCGGTCTCGATCGTCGTCAGGTATGGCAGCGGGGCTCATCTTCTTCTCGAGGTGCGCCAGCGTACGCCGCTCCGTCCGTATAATTTACGATCAGGAACGTCTTCCACTTTTCTTCTCGCTGCTTCTTCCCTCCGCTCGCCCGCTTCCTGTTGTGTGTGCGCGTTCTGTCCGGTCTCCGGGGGGTTCTCTAACACCTTCTGCCATTGCCTTCCATTTCGTGACTCTTCTCGGCCCGTTTTCTCTCTTCTGGTCTCTTCGTGGCATTCTATTCTCGCGGTCCGGGTTCTCGTGTTCTTTTGTTCGCACGTTTGTTCTCTCTACCCCTCCCAGCTGGGCCACCCGACTTCTCGTTCCCTTCGTGCTTCGTTCTTCGACTTTTCGACTCTTCTACTCCGCGCGCCGGTCTTGGTGGTTTGATTTCCTTTTTTTCTTCCTTCCATTTCCACGCCATGCTCGGAGCCGGTGCGCGAGCGAGATCGAGAGGTTCGCGCATCTCCGGCGCAACAAGTCAACATCAGCAACACCCTCCCCCGGGGAGGGTTCTTCCCATCGCAGGGCCCATCCCAGGGTCCATCCGAGGGCCCAAGTATTACCTCGGCCCCTCGGAGGTGATCGCGCGATCGCAGCTTCCCTTTCTGTTCGCCCTGTTCGGCGCATTGCCAATTGTTGTTGCTGTGCCCGTGCTTCTCGGATGTTCCAGGCAGGAAAAGGGGCAGGAAAGGCGAACCCATCAAACGGCAAACGGCCACAAAACGTGCCCGCTGGGTGACTGCGGTGGCCAGAGATAATTGTTCATTACCGCACCACCCGCCACGCATGAGCAGACGCATCCTCCGATTGCCGACGACGTTGAATTCGCGGTATTTTCGAGGTGAACTCGCGGCCTCGGACTCGAATTCCATTCCCTGCTGCTGGCGTGTTAAAAGAACGCCAGAATCGCGATGCATTTTACAAATGATGAGCGAAGAGATTCGTTTTCTAACTGACTGGAGGATTGACTGCGATGCCGTTCATGTGCAAAAGAGATTTTGGCCAAAACTCAATTTCGAAAATGGAAGAGCTTTTCGCCGTTAAAAAACTCAATCTAACAAGGAAACTACATAAGCCGCTTCTGCCAACTATATTTACCTTTGCTATGGAAAGCAAAAGAGAACACTGGAGGGAACCCCGGGCCACTTTTGGGGCCGGAAACTCTCTTAGCGAAGAAAGGCGGAGGGCAAAAGCAGCACCCCACACGACACAGCACCAAGATAAGGACCATCCACGGTGGATGCTTCGTTTGTGGAAACGGTGAATGGGATGCAAATGCTTTTCGAAAATAAAATCCCGAAAAGCAAACAAAAGCGTCAAGGGAGTCGCGCGAGTCACGAGATGAGGTGAGGACCACGCTACCACCCTTGGCAAGATCCGAGGGAAAGCATGATCCGAGATCCCGCCCAACCGATCCAGTGCTTTACCAGAACATTAGAGAAGCTGCACGGGGGGAAAAAAGTGAAAAGAAAAAACGTAAAAGAAGAACCACACCGAGCAAACAAGCGAAGCGCTTCGTCTCCGGCTCCGGCAGGGGAAATGGAAGGAACAGCATTAGCATTATTGTTATTACGACGCTGCCAGCAGGTTGGCCACAGGGTTCTTGGAGTATGCGATGCATGCACATGCAAGGCCAGGCCAGGCCAGCACGCAGCACGCTGGATGCTATGCACGCTCAGCTTCTCTTCTGCGCGCTTCTCTTCCAGCACAAACAATGAACCTCTTCACCGCGCGACAAAGTGTCGTCCTGTTCGTGCTGTGTGCCGTGGTCCCGCAGTCCCGACAAGGCCCCTGCGGACCATTTAACGAAAAAAATGCATCCAACAGAACGCGAACAGAATGGCCAGTGTGCACGGGGGCAAGGAGTTGCGCCGCAAAGTACATGTGCGCCGCGCTACAAGAACAGTCCATTAAATGCTCAATCGATCGATCCGGATGGCACGATCACACATTACCTCGTGATGATGCCGCCAAGGCGTGTCATTGGCATTCTTATCGGGCCAGCGAACGGTACAACGATCGCTCTCCCCTCTGATACCGTTAGCTATCGCGCGCACAAATTGGTCCGCGGCCACAAGATTGTCACATTTGCATTAACACCGCAGACCGTTCGCTGTCCGTTCTCGTCGGTCCATCTGTTCACCCCTTGGAAGAGAAGGAACAGAAGAGGATGAGGAGCAGAAGTGGCAGGATATCCTGCTCTAATTCTCATAATCCATCGCACCGTCGATGCTCGGTGATCACGCTGCTCGATGCTGCTCGGTGTGTTTCGAAAGATCATCAACCTCATCAAGGGGAACTACGGCACGAAACTCGAGAAGAATTCAACCAAAAATCCGACCACCGATTGTTTGCTCCAATGGTTCTGGCCTGGTCTGGAATCGAGCCGTTGAGCTGCACGAAATCGAAGCAGAAGCAAGGAGGGAAGGAAGGAAGGAAGGGCACGGGTTGTGTATCGCAAACAAACTGAAATGAAACGTAACATAAAATGATGGTTTGCATGATTATCCGGATCGTATTTTCGGCGTCCAAAATATCGGGGCCTTTCCCCCCTCTTCCAACTGTTGCTGGTGTGCGGTGGGACAGCTCGTGCTGCTGCGAATTGATTCCGCAAACAGAACAGCGAGAGGGCAGTTGTTGCTGTTGTTGTGGATGTTTGTTGTGTCTCGTTCTAAGTGAGACGGTCAATAGCGAGCAAAGCGCGATACTCACGGGAAGAGGAAGAAGGACAGAGTTCTCTGTTGACAGAGAGAGAGCGAGAGAGAGCGACCGGGACCCTGGGGGTGCGACAACGAAAGCAGCCAGCCACTGATCCGACCGGCAGCATCCCCTGGCATCGTATTCTTCCCCAAAAACTGAAAAACAAAAAAAAAATGTCCAGATTCTTCGGTTCCAGATGCGCTGGCTCCCGCCTTCGGCGGTGTTGCAAGCAGGTCCGGGGCACCGAACCCGGAATGCCATGGAAAAAAAGGGGGAAAACAAGAGGGAAAAAGATTGTGTCCCGAGATTCCGACCCCCCAAAAATTGATGGTGAAGCTGGAATCCTTCGAAGAACCGCGTAAAACCGTAAACCGGGGGGCTTTTTTGGGTGGAGAAGGCTGTGCTACTGCTGCTGCTCTTTCTCCGTTACAAATTGTCGTTTCATGCGGCTCGTTTCAGCTTCCACAAAATGTGTAAATGTGCCGCCCAAACCACCAGCACCAGCCCAACCAGCCTGAACCAACAGCACACGCGTTTCGCCGTTCGGCTGGAGAACATTGAAATGACAATCAAAGTGCACAATGCTGCGCCGAACCGGGTGACGCAGCGAGTAAAAGAGAGATGTTGAGGAGATACACAAGAGATCCATCTCCAGGACGGGGTGCTTGACTTAATGGTCCCAATACAAATGCAGCATAATGACTCACCTCACCGTAACTGACTCCTCGCGGATTCGAGACTTTTCGGCGAAGAACCTGATATGCACCAGCATCCAGGAGTTTATTACGTTAATGTGTCGTGACCGGGAGGCAAATGATAAACTTGATCGCACATCAAACACCCTCCCCCAAGAAGATGCGCGACCAATGGACTGGCAACAAATGGTCACTCAGACCCGGGCAGCTCTCGCGTTTTTTTGCTGTTTGTTTGTTTTTCTTCAGAAGACCCTTTCCGACACGCTAAAAAGGTCTCGAACCTCTGAAAACCATTTGCTGATGGCAATTTGCTCATCAATCTACCCCTTGAAGCCCGGAAAATCCCCGCTGGAATGGGCCAGCCAAAAAAAAAAAAGTCCGAAACAATGGATCAAAAAATCCATCCAAGACATTCCATTCCAAGCTGCAAAAGGTAACACCATCCGTCAACCTTTTATGAGAATTATGCTTTTTGCTTTGGGGGTGCGATCCTTTTCTGTGTATCACTCTCGAAAGGCAGCGCATTCCAGGCTGCCCGTTTGCTCCTTGACCCCCGAGAAATCTAGTAAATAATTCGAACCGCGCTTAAAATTCATATTCGCATTTTTGATCGCAAATCGCCATCATGGATCTGAAAATCACTTAAAAATGTCTCCCCATCAACTAATTGCTTTTCGTGGAATTTAAACGGTTTTTTTTTGTTCTGGCGTACAGATTTCCGTTTCCTGCGATTTGTTTTGCGCAGAACTTATTGCTTCCCACGTGATGGACGCGTCAGGGAAATAAGGTCGAACGGTGACGACGGTCGAATCCAGGAACCACGAGGACTGTGTGACAACATTTTTCATTTCCTGTTATCCAGTTTTCCCGATTCTCGCGAAACTCTCGCGTCGTGCGGGCGAAAACTTTGTCACTCCACGGATACGGGACGATCAAGTTTCCGCCGTGGATCGCAATTGACGGGAATGAAAGTTTTTTTTTTTTGAAAGAAAAGATTCTGCAAAAGATGTCGTGGTGCAGGGTCCCTAAAAGAGGCGATGGATGGGACCGAGAAGGATGCATAAGTAGTAGAAACTCATTACTCAACCATTGGTTTTGAGCGCACGAAGTGTGCAAAACGGGGTAACTGAAGTTCGAGTAAAGTGACGCGAACAATGCAACTGGCTGCAACTTCAAGATCCGCGGGCATTGCACAGATGTTTCTGGAAAGAACTCACTCTCCAATGCTCCATGCTGTGTCTGGTGTGGAGACAAAAGCGGGGCTACGAGGGTGTGACCTCGAGGGGATGAAACAAAAAAAATCGAAGAAAATCCTGTGGGCGTTGAGGAAACGGTATTTCGAGCACGACTAGGCATTCATGTGATGCTGCTGTTGCTGCTGTTGATGCTGCTGTCAACATGCCAACGGACACGAGTTCCAGTCCAGCAGCATCCAATCAACCACCCCATCATGAGCAGGGATAAGCGAATGACATAGGGATTGCATTTTTTCCTAGAAATGTCCCTCTGGGAGGCGCCCACGAAGGGCTGGAGAAGGTGGTAGGCATCATGTTTTCTTTGTTCGCTCGGATTTCAGATTAGTTTTTCCCGTTCGTTCATTCGTTCGTTCGTTCGTTCGTTCGTTCTGTTTTGCGGCCCTCCACCTCTGTCTCTCGTTCCAGTCTTCTTTTTTATGTGCTTTGTTTGTCTTTTTTTCTCCCTCAATGCAAGCTCCTGCTGGTAGGCGAGGGTTAATTGATAGCTAATCCCTGCTCCCGGACAAGTGATAGGTGAAGCTGCTGCGATGCCTCTCACCTTCATCTCTTCGCAGCGCTCGAGATACCCGCGGGCAAATCAAGAAGCTGTATGAACCCCATTTCACAAGATACCGCCATAGCATAGACTAGGCGATCAGGACAGGGCTGCAACGGACAGAATGGCGGCTCCTGTTGATCGTGCTCCGGTCTTTCGTCTCCATTATCATTCCTCGAATCCGACTGAAGCTCGTGCTTGACCTTTCTCTTCAATTTGCGGCATTGCTTACGTTCTGCTTGCTTGCACGTGTTTACGGGACCGTGTGGATGTCGGTGGCACTGTTGGAGCAGCAGCCGGGGGGGTCCGCGGAGCTGTTCATTCTTCTGGAGTGTTTACGATTGACGGTCTACTGACAGGGAGGAGGAGGCGCAACGGAACGATTTTAATTTCCTGAACACCCAGAGTGGGTCATCCATTCCCCAGCTCCCGGGAGAGATTTCTGGGCACATTAAAGAGGGTGCGACAACACACATCATCGGCCCTTGATCGTCCGGGAATTGTTTTAATGACCGTGCCGTGGCCTAAATGGTGAGAGCTGGGAGTAAGCCTATTGGGAGAAACGTTTAACATTACTTTGAACCGGTACACCAATGCAGACGCTAGACAAAGATTGAGATAAGGACCTCAAAGCACACACATGCAGCAAACCATCGAACCGATCGACCCAAGAGGATAACCCATGTCAAAGAAACAACCATTTCAATCGAGAACCGATCCATTCCCGGCGGAATGGAACATGGAAATGCTTTAAGAACGCCAATCCAAGGGTTTTCCGGTCGCGTTTTCTAAACAAGGAGGGTTCGAGTGGGCATATCGTTATTCAGATACTCGGTCGAGAAATGCGAGAATACTGAACTCAACATCGAACGCCCGTATATTCGCACAAAGTAGCCTATCCGCTTGGGGAATGGGCCCGCCCCAAGGACCGCCCAAAGACTGTATGCAAAAGGCTCGGCACCAAGGGATACAACAACCCAAACAGCCGGCAGCCCTCACACAAATAAATCGACGACGGTTAATCACTGCCAGGCATAAAGGATAAGGAACATTCGATAGCAATCGAGACGGAATGGAGATGGGCCCATCAATTCCGTCTGTATACCTGTATCACGCCCGCATCAGCACCGGTGCCGGAGCATCATCAAGAGGATAACAACATTAAAACCCACGAAACAGAGGCACCGAGGGGCTTTTGGTTTTGTTTTGGACAAAACAACTCATTCAATCATTCACCCTGCAGGATGCGACCGAACCAACCTCACCAAACGAATGTCAGATTTTAAGGGAAAGATTCGCAAATTGATGAGCCTCCAGTGCCTTTCCAGTACCCCCTATTCATGGTGCACTCGTAACCGTAAACAGAACACTAAAACCGATAGCCTGAAGCATAATTGTAAGTACGCAGCAGTGGAGCTTCTGTATCGCATCCAATATAATTTCACATTTTACTTAAAACAATTCCAGTAGCTCACGCTCTTCCATTCTCTCTCTAAGCCTGTGCCTCATCCAATTAACGCTCTATTGTCTTATCGCGTCCAACTATAATAACTTCTCGTCTGCTCCCCGCGACAACGACGAACCCGATGCCACACTATCAACGCATAAACTAGGTTTTATCAAAAACGCAACTTAAGACTCCCAGCTTTTTCCCCGGACATATTTTCTGTGCCTCTGCCCGGTTGGCATAGGGAATGGTAAGTTCAGTTGGGACACACACTGAAATACGAGGCCCAGCACCCCGCCCCGGGCAAGAGAGAGCAGGGGTTAGGGGAGTTTAAGTTCACTGGACGGTTGGCTCCGGTCTGGAAGTTCGTAAATCTCGGCCGCTGCCTTTCGCTGCTGCCTGTTTTTAATGCGCCACACTTTAGTGGGCAGAACGCTTGCCCCCGGGGGCGGGCAAACCGCGTATACACGTGGGAACGGTTGCCCCGTCGAGAACTCAACGAAGGGTAGCAGACGTTTATCACATTTACGTCCAGCTTACAGAACAGCAGAGCAGAGTGGGAGTCGAAGTTGGTCGTCATGTTGCGTTGCGACGTGTTTGGAACAGCAGCAATTGGGGCCTTGGCATTGGGAATGTTCTGAGAAAAGCTTCCCTGGAACGTTCCCGTTTTGTTTGATTCTGATTCCTAAGGGAACTCCTTCCTCAAAAAATAAAGACGACAGCACGCAATTGTGTTGTGCGAATAATAATATTTACGACTGGTAACCTAGGGAAGCAGATGTTGGAATTGGGCGGAACATTGGTCCATTTGGGAACAAGTTCATCGAGAAATTCGTGGCGCCATCTTATCGATTTGTTTCTGTACTTCCTCGAAGCGACACGCACATTGGATGAAATGGTGCGGAATCGTCGAATCCATGCGTCTGCCGAGTCTTCAACAAACAGGAATACAATATTAATTTCAGTGTTTAATGTCGCATGCGAAAGGGATTGTTTAATAGATGCAATTAAGTGTGCGTGGCAGCTAGTGGTGCTTATCAGTCAGCAAACAGGCAACTGGTTGCAAGGAAAACAAAAGGAATTCTTTGCCCATGTACGAGAGAGAGAGCAGGATTCTGTTGATGCCACGTGCGGTCCAGACTAGGGAAGCGGTTAGGCAACCAACGGTACCGCCCTGTGGAAAGCTCGCTTAAAACTAATTTAAAAGCGTTATACAGTCGCAATTAAGTAATTAGTTTTCAAATTCCAACTCCATCTTTATCCGTTTGGTCCACCCCGAGAGAGAGAGAGAGAGAGAGTCGTTCCGTTTCGTTCTGAAAAGCCACACCAGTAGCACCAATTACTACAGCAAAGCGAATGAGCGCCTGCTTTGTGTTGTAAACTATAAATTTGATTTATTTAGAAATGTGTGGTTAGCAACACATTTGAAATTTATTCGAGCATGCATGGAAGGAGCTTTCAACGAACCACTGCCAGTGGTTCGCGCCAACGCGACGCTACACTAGAGAGAGTACCCGCGAGGTCGCTGTCATAAGCGACTGTCAGCAAGGACTTGGTTTGGCAGGATTACGTCAACCAAAAAACGGTCCACCAGCGGTGCAAGCCCAGTGGTACTGCTGGCCGAAAATGCATTTACTGGGCATCATCATTGCACCATTGTGTTGTGCACCGTGCACTGGTCACTTCGGTATCACATTTCATGGACACAGCACAGCCCAGAGGTGGTTAGCAGGACCGAGGGACCGAGTTTATGAGTCGATAAAACTGAACAAAGACATCGGAGCATCATTACATCCGGAGTTGCAACCCAGCTCCCGAGGATACAACACAGTTTACCGAGGACATCTGAGACTGGAGACGAGGTATAGCAAATATTGAGCCTGCGGGTGTAGCGATGCGCTGCTCGTGTGGCCACTGGTCACTGGCCGGTCTAGCAGTGTCGAGCTGCATCGTGAAGGATATCGCCCTTGTGCATAAGAACACACACCGGCACGTGATGAGATGGGACACACTCGGACGTATGAGTGATACAGCTCGGTTTTCATCGACCACCGAGTGACAGTTCAGGATACATGCACTTCTCCATTCCATGTGACCAGCGTTGTTGGTGAAGTAATAATATTGTTGTTGATGATGATGATGATGATGAGGACCACTTGTTTCTCCCTTGACAGAGCTTTTGCTTTGTTGCATTCTATGCCATCACACTATCACCATTGGCATCAGCTGGGGAAGTTGTTTTGCATATCCTTTCAGGCCCCTTTCCAGGCCCTCCTTGAGGCTTTCGGCAGAAACGGCTTTAATAGACTGTATCAAGAACCCATCTTTGGCTAGAACGCTGTCATAAATTATGGAGAAGAATTAAAAAGGCAATGCATAGGCATTAGGTGCGCGCCGGGGAAGCGAACGATCGTCCGGTGGCGGTGCGCTACTGATGCTGTTGCAGCACGGAAGCTGCCATACCATGCCAGGCGCACTTGGTGCACTATAAGCGTCACTGTTCCTTTCTTGTCTCTTTTTTTTCTTTCCGGTTTTACTACGGCAAAGTGCCGGAGAACACAGGTAGATGATGGAAATCTATCATAATTATTCATGTTTTTATCATCCAGCCGGTCCATTAGTGTGACCAGACCGGTACATCCGGTGGCCCTGGGAGCGCTACGCGCGTTTATTGCTCAACCGCCACAGGACATAGGACACTGCCGTTGATGATTGATAGGTTTGAGCATGTAACGGAAGGTTTAAAAATTATGATTCATACACCCGGTGCACCGTGTCCCGTTTCGCGGCATTGCTGATGGTCGGAGCGAGTTAATCGCTGGACCTGAAGTAACAACTTTTTTGTCGGTCCGGAGAGTGAGCGGAGAAAAAACATTGGTGTTGAGGGAAAAAGATAGTGAATTGATAGTAGCTGTGTGCTTCAAAATGTGTACATGCGTTGCGGGAAAATAATGAAGGTCGCGTAAATTGAATACAAGAGATATGGAATATCGAAGCGATAACTCAACTTTGTTACTTTAATGGAATCATTAAAACAATGTTTCGAATTAGTTGAAGAATGCTAGTGGCTAATCAAAAATGTACTTGAATTGAACCTCGTTGTAGAATTTCGTTGAAGAAAATTAAAGATTTCTTTAAATGTTGCTAGCATAATTGTAGTAGAAGATGCATCATTCCATTTACCACAATTGATTTTTGATAAAAAAAAATTACAAAAAAACGATCCCTTTGAACTCAACTGAACAACAAATTAAATCGTCAGCGAGTCGCACGACGCCTTCCCGGGGAGCTACCTTATTAAAGGTAGCCACCTTAATTCAGTTCTTCGTCGCGTTACCTCATTCGCCAACAAAATATAGTTTGTGCCTGCGTACGAAAGCAACCACGTACGCTCGTAAAATGGTTGTTGAACAAGGATCTCACTTGTGTTCACCGGGCACCCTTTACTAGCTTACCGTTCCCTCGGGAAAACTGCTGCCCACGTGCTACGTGTTAATGGATTCCGTGTCCTTCGAGAAGAAACGAGGAGAAACCTTCGCAGACGACGACTTCATCCGAGCTTCAAGGTGCCAAACGAAGCGTCCAATGGAGCAGTAATAGCCACCAAATCTCTAGAACCCAGCATCGCACGTTCCCAGGATTTCGGGCAGCATTATCCCGAAGTTTTGCGACGCAGCACTACCACCCGGGAGCTGAGATCTATAATTGATACCAAGGAAATCACGAATCCCGGCGATCGGGCGTGAAACCGTGACCGGAATGTCGTGAACGCTTAACGCGTGGCGGGAAAAGACGGTGCGAGGTTGGCTGAGAAACGGAATCGCATCGGAAGATAAAGCTGTCAGCAGACTGTGTGTTCAAGTGAATTCTAGCCACGGTCTTCGGAGGAAAATGAAGCAACTATAGCGATTGTCTAAATTAAGTGGCAACGAAGTGGAACTGATTTCTGTGCTGGATTTCGGCGAACGAGAGTCCGTCGTTCCACATTGATCTCTTTGAAGAAGGTTCCAGTTCCATAGAAACCACTCCGCGCTGCTACAGGTCCTGCTGGTAACAAGGAAGAAAGCAAGGCACAAAGTGCTTCCGTAAGTTCGTTTACACCAAGGAAAATACTTAATAGATTTGTGACAGTTTGTGGTTCATCCAGCACGATCACGAGATAACGCTCCCTGTCCGACGGTGCCGATGGACGTGCTTGTGATAGCAATGTGTGCTAGATGCACGATTCGTTGCGCTGAACTGGAAGAACAACCATTGTGGAGTGCTTATTGAGAAAGCTTCTACAAATGTTGATCGATAGCCGGCGATGCCTGTTGATGCGGACACCAATTTGGCCTCATCATGAATCACGGCAACCCAAATTCAATTTCATCAAACGTGCTGACAGTTGCGGGGAAGCACAATTGAACATTGATTCCATGGACCGGAGAAAGGATCCGCAGAAGACACCAACTGAAACGATCGACTCCGTGCTCCGTGATTTGTTGGATAAATATGATGTCAAATAGATTTAAGGGAAGGTTCCCGGGGCCATGACAATGATTGAAAGCACCGTTACTTCGTGGAACCAGTCCCTCAGTATTAAGAGGCGATACTGCGGGCGCAACAATCGATCGAGTTCGTGTTCAGCCAACGAGTTCTTGTGGGAACCTCGCTTTAAAGTGCAAGATATGAGCTTTATCGGAAAGTCGTACCCGCTCCCCCCCCCCCCCCCCTTTCCACAGTTGATTCGTGGCGAATTTTCGCGAATTCGTGATCATCGAGCACCGCGTCCAGGATTCTACGGAAGAGGATAATTCGTTCCACAGAGAGAGAGAAAAAGGGCTCTCCAGGGGACCAACGATTACGGTTTTTCGACGTAGCCGGCAAATTAGTGTCCGCACATTTCTCCGAGGCAGCAACCGAACCGGCAGGAAAGCGATAAATCACCCAGCAACTGGTCAACTGTTGAAGTGCACCGGAGGGTGCAAGAAGGGCGGCATTTGCCGGATGTTTAATTTCCTTCGCGGAATACCCGAGTGCGCGCGCCCGTTGGCCCCCTTTTTGGGTGGGGAAGATTGCACGTCGTGAGGGCGGGAAAATTGGGAAATTTAGAATCTAAATTACATAGCCAAGGTGTGACGCCCGCGAGAAAAGGGGTCACTTACCGCAGCGAATCGTCCTGGTCCTGAGTTCCCAAGACGAGATCGTTCACCGCGAGTTCTCTGCCGGGAACGCAGTGTCTCTGCCCGTATGCGGCCATTCTGCGGTGCAGTTGCAGCGTACGCTTCGCTCGGTGGCAATTTCGTTGGCATCACGTCGTCAGAAGATAGGATCCGAATGTCGTGAGCGCGAACAGTCCCATCTTCTGGCAGTTCCAACTTCTGGCACCAGAGGCAGCAGAAAGGCGCAGACGGTGGTGACGATACTTCACGTTCTAATCGTGGGTGCTCTCTCCCACCTCCCCGGAGGGGCTGGCCGCACATAAATCTGGTTGGCTTCCCTTCCCAGCGGCTGCGACGATAGATAGCAATCATAGGAGCCATCAGGGCGCGAATCCTCCTTCGTTCGCTCGCCGTGGACCTGCAGCGATGAGTTCTACACGCGACGTCCGCGATGGCTGACGACTGGCTGGGAGCCTCGAGGGTGGCCAGGTTCTGAATCGCCATTAATTCGTGCCAAGCCGAAGATCAAACCGTGTGGATAAAGCTCATCGGATCCTGCCGCTCGGCATCGTCTGGGATGGCGCTCGCGAGCCCTCGCGGGACTCCAATACTCCAATGGCGATCGTAAATTGCACGCTGGGCATGTGTGTGTTTCGTGAGAAAAAAAAACGAACGTTGTAGGCCTGTTCACGGAGCGCAGCTAATGCGCTCTCTGGCGCAGCACGATGACGCCCTCCTCTGGCGTGGATTCGCGGAATCAAGCGACTGGTGCGTCCACGAATGTTGGCCGGGAAGACCACCGGGGAGGCGAGTGCATTTCAGCAAACCGTTGGCCATGCCAATGCTTTATTGCCTTCTGATGGCTACTCGAGCGTACTATGAAATGTAGCGAAAGCCTTCTGGACCGCACTGGACTACGTTTCTCTTCTCCTGACCGTCTGGATGAGCATATGGGTTCTGGCAGCCGTTCCCGGAAAGCAGCAGCAGCACCAGCGAGCGGAATGAACCATACAAATCGGTTTATCAAACGCCCCCCTCCTTTGAACCTGATTTATGAGACAATGTGCGGACGTTGGCTTACCGGGCGCGGAACGATTATTTAAATTCCTCGCCAGCGCAGAGAAGTTTCCCTTTTTGGAAGCATTCGCACCAGAAAGCACCGGGGCTTCCTAGATGACCATGAAAATAGCTTTATTATGCTCTAGCTCGCATTCTTTCCTTATTAATTTAAGGATTTCTGATGAACACCGAATTCTGGCGCCCCTAATACGTTGCAAATTGATTGTGTCCTTCGCATAGATTCGTCCATCCGGATCACGGTTGTTGAGAACTCTTCTCTGATCGCGTCTTGGAAACGGTTCCGATCGAGACTCAACGATAAAATCCTCCATAAGCTGACGATAGATGAGTTACGGTTCAGTTCGCTGGATGTCTGTCGATTCTTAAATCATGCTGGTGGCCGATTCCAGAGCAGGATCATAACCTGCTCCATCAAGCTTACCGATGTTCGTGTTCCAGCAACATCTCATCTCGGGCCCGTGTTGGAAATGCTTCTGCGAACTTTCTTTGCCCAATAAAGCACTCTCCTCTTCGACTGATAAATGATTTTTTGTCCATTGGTTCACAGTGCGCGATGAAAAAGGAAAGGAACGCCTCTGCTGTTCACCCACTGCTCTGCTTCTGCTTTATATCGCGAGCTCAAAACGGACGAACTCGCGCCATAATCATATTTCAGCACCACCCTTTAGCAATTCCCTTCATCGGTGGGAGGCGCGGAAGAAGGAATTCAATTTCATTCCTTTACCGCACACGCAAGGCACAACATAAAAGATCCTTTAACGGGCGGGGTGGTGTCAATGAAGATTGGTTAGAAATTAAATCTAACACTCGCTTGTGGCGTGCGTGTGGGTCTTTTAGGAGTAGATTATTTTTATTTTTCGTCACTTCGCACACCAAGGTGTTTTACTTGTTTTAAATTTTTTAATAAAAGGACTATAGAAGTCCTTTATGTGGTCTGAATTCGTCATTATCCGATCTGTCATTTGCGATGCTAAGTGTCAATGAAAGCAAAGGAGCAAGTAGCAGTAGGCTGTAAAAAGTTTTTCATCAAAAATGGCGCTCATTTTCCTCAAAAATGAAGTTGTGCGGTGGTAGCTTTCCTCCCAGAGCAGTAGAATTATCGGTTTTGAAGGCTGGGGCTGTGGTTTTGTGGTCGGAAGAATTGGAAAAACTCATTTGCGCTGCGATAAAAAGCTTGGGCAAAATGAATTTATTAGCAATAGCGTTCTTCTGCTCCGCTTTATGAGGACTTATTCGGTTTTAAGCAGCGACTGAATTTATCGTGCCAGCAATCGTTTGTATTCGCAAAAGGAAAACTGTTGACATATAGAGAGGTTTTAGAGGATTTTTTGCTTGTGGTGCGCCTTTATCACCGAATTGAATTCCAGCCATCCGTCCAGGGTGTCCGGTCAGCTGTAATCAAATCAAAAGCGATCAAACGATGCTTTGACAAGAACCGGCCAGTGCATCTACAATAATTTTAAAATCCATCTACTCCCGGGTGAAGACTAGCCCTGGGATCTGGAGTGCAATATCAAGGAGATTGTGGCATTCTCGCTTCAAACAAGTTCGTTTCTTTCGCGTTTTTTATCATCACCAATCCTTAGATTAAAGTTATGCTCACGATGATGCTCACCTCCTGAGAATCACCGGATCGTCGCACCACATCTCAAGGTGTTTGCTCGGTTCGGCGGTAATGGTAAGAAAATTTAATCTTTTGACAAAACTGATTAAACCCGATACCAAACATCGTTCCAGGGGCGGTGTGCCAACAACCGCCAAGGTGGAAAATCAAATTTATTCCTCAAAAAGCTATTTTCTCTCTCTCTCTCTCGTCCATTTTTATTTCGTTCCAAAGATTCCAGACGAAAGTAGAAATGCGCACTAGACGAGAATGAAAAGGGGAAAATTGGTGTTTCCGGTTGTGGAGCAGCAGCACCCAGGGGCACACGCACGATAAGCGGTTTTTGACATCGACCTCCCGGCCGAGGCAATAGACTCCGGTCACTGGCCGCCAGCTGATGCAACGGCCGATTTGTGCGAAACCATCATCAGAACGCACCGTCGCGACCCGACCCCCCACCCGGACTGAATTGGTAATGCGGGTGCGGGTTCTCTGACTCTCTCTCAGGCATGCTGGCGTAATGAATTCCATTCCTCTAGGCTCGCAAGACGCCAGACTCTTCCGTCCACCGCGCAGGCCACCGACACGGCCGTTACTCCGTTAACGGTGATTGTGGTAATTAAATGATTCCACCAATCTCTCGTCGTCTCGCTAACGCCACCACCACGTTTTTACGCGTTCCTGCGGGTCCCGGGCCGGCCAAGAGTCTCGATACGGTCGTCGTAATTTGCATTAGCAGCGAGATGGAAAGATGTGCATGTTTTAGATATTGGTTCCAAACGAGCGGTCAGCGATCGAGAACTCCCCGTTGGAAGGTGGTACCAGCGTGTTCCATAGGGGGTCTAATTGTATTGTAGAAAGTGTTGTTCATTCTGTTTGATTTTATTATCAGTTGCGCGCTTAGTGTACAGTTAGAGAAGGGTTAGGGACATTTATAGATTCGAAGAATGAGATTCCTAAAAGGCTCCTTTGCAACCTAAGAATAGGTAACAGCATTTACGGCTGGTTAAATGTCGCCATTTTTTTACATTTTTACATTAATGCTAGATCTTTCAAAAGTATTGTGTAAAAATTTAGGATCAATCGAAACAAAACTAACAAAGATATCGTTGTTATGGAGTATTAATGAATATAGAGTTAATTAAAATCAATGAATAAAAAATAGGAAAACTAGAAATTTTACAAAAAAATCAATCGAGTTACTAGGAGAAGCACCAAATCAAACCAAACAGCATCGATTGGTATAACTTAAATGACCAAACAGGAAGCTGCGGAAATGACCACAACATAAAGTGTGTTTCTGAAGTCATGCCTCCCTGAAAGTAATGCCGTGGCTATATTTTTTCCTCAAACTACGACCAAATATTCTCGAAAAGTTGTAGTTTAACAAGGCATTTCATCAATAGAAAACTAAATTGAAAGGTTTTGCACCAAAAAATTCTCAAACATGCAACTACCTCAAAGGATTGCGAAGTAATGGCTTCTGTAGAGATTCATCTGCAACAAAACGCCGTTTTATCCCGTCAACCACCGGCTAGCATCCTGGGCCCTGGGCAGAACCTGGGCCACGGCCAAGCAAAGTCAAGTTCAACCACATCCTTTCGATGTCGGAGTACATCGGAATCCCAAGCCCATCACTCCCCCCGCCCTAAACCAGAAAGCCACAAAAGTGCACACTAATCCAATTGGTCAGCAATTTAGGAGTAGTGGTTGGTGGCTGTGGCGATGGTGAGGTTACTTCAATTTGCATACCTCACAAGGACGACAACTGTACGGCACAGCATACCCTGAATACCAACCATGGTCTGGAATTCATTAGCTTGTGGTCTGTGTTCGTCGGTGTGTCCTACAGGGTGTACCATAAAAAAATGCAAAAATCTTTTTTTGAAGTTTAAAGCCATTTTTTTATATTTTCTACTGTTTCAAAGTATTTCATTCGCTCTATATTTCTTTGTTTATCAAAAACAAACAAAATGAGTGGGTTTGTCGGCCTGTTTTCTCAATTAATTTCTCCAAGCGGTTACGAATTCGAGAACACTCTCTGTAACATAAGTGTCCAACTTAGAAGACCAGGCTTTGATGATAAACGATTTCAGCGAACCAACCGTGTATGGTGTTATGGTTCACAGGTCTTAGGTCGAACAAATGCCCATATTGAATAGCCCAACCGATTTAATTCAGGACCGCTTGGAGGGCATAAATCATTCGGCCAAAAATTCATGTTTTCCTTCAACCATGTTTCAGACCGTTAAGACGTATCGCAGGGGCCTCCATCTTGCTGAAACTCAACGTTTTCTGGTGTTTTGAAGTTTGCTTTAATCCATGCTAAAACGTGTTCCTTCAAAAAAGTGATATAAACATCAATATTCATTTTAGTAATGGATTTTATGAAAACTGGTGCCATTTTCAAACTATGTTTTATCCTGTCTAAAGATGTTTTATCCTTTCAACTATTAAATTACGCTTCACCCTAGCTCTAGAGATTGCTTTTAGGTCATATTTGGCCAACCGATGCAGGCAGGATCTTGAGATATTCGTCTCTTATGCAAGCTTCCATATGGATTGCACTGGATTTCGCTAACTTTTGCTCTGACGGATATTACCACTTTTTCAGTACGCTCAGATCGTTGCCGATCACTAACGTGTTTCCTAGGCCTTGGCCCTTCATGAATAGAACGTTTAATCCTGTAAACAATGCCAAGAATACATCTGAGGACCGCTGTTATATCTATGAGATTTCTCTTGGGCGCGAAGCAAACTCGACACTGTCGCCTTTGAATACATTTTTCCGGACAGACATCTTTTGCACGGGTACTTATTATACATCATTTGATAGATAAGACTCTTACGAACACAACGATACCCCATAATGCCATATTGGTGTTGAAAAAATACTCAAAACAGAGCAATGAAAGCATTTGCATTTTTTTATGGTACACCCTGTAGAACGAACCACATTCGAACTCATGTTTTACTGTGACAATCTGTTTATGGTGTCACTTGCGTGCGCCCACTGCCAACGAGGCTCACCATCAGGGAACGTCGGCCTACAGCTCACAAGTTTGTCAAACCAAACCGTAGCGAGTGTGTGTTGACTTCGGTACACCGAGCACCGGCTGTTATCGAATTATGCTCGACAGTTAACAATGGCAACCCCTTAATCTGTTCTATTTGTGAGGACCGTTGGTGGCTCTCGATTCGACCGTTAAAGTGGATGTGAGAATGTTTATCCGAGCTTCCGTTTCAACCGGAACACACACGGGCCCACACGGAAAGGGATGCTGTGCTGTGCGTACGATAGCGACTTATACAATAATCCTATTATCTCGATCCTCGAGTGTTCTGCCTCGAGTGGCTGATGTGGGACGCCTGGTGCCGGTATCACACCAAAAGGGCCAGCCGCTCGATGAGAAAGCCAGGACCCCGATGGCTATCTTCTCATTGTATCTTCTCGATGCACGTGATGAATGTTGTTTAGATAACACGATTAGGCGAGAAAGGGGAAGTGGTAGGAGGAATAGCATGCCCAAGAGCGACCACGGGCACGAGTCTGGACGGATGTTTCACCTCGTGCCGATGCACGTTGCCAGTGGAACGTCAGAATTGAAACGTTAAACGTTGAACACAACAACTCCATTGCTGCGTTGTGACCGCTTCGTCGTTAATCAAAGTACAATTTGTAATGACATTTCAGGATTATACACAGAGAGAGATTATGAAGAAGGGAGAGGCAGCGGACTTCTAACGGAACTCCCATCCTAGCCCCAGAGCGCCACGGAGCAAATCGAAGGTACAATGTAGCCCCCCGATTTGCGACATTAAAATGTCTCAATTATCTGGAGGTTAGGGACACTCGGTGCATCAGCCCGCAGTGCAGCAGAGCAGTCTGGGCAGCGGTACATTGCCCCTGTCCATCCTCGCTCGACCCTTTCTCTATTATCGAATCAAATGCTCAATCAAGCCAACATCAATCAAGACTTTGCGGATCACGAGCAACTCTTGGTGCAGGGATCGAAGCAAGCCAGACAGCCATCCAGCCATCGCCATCTCTGATTCAGTAGAATCACGCCATCCGCCCAACGATTGCTAGCTTACGGAGCTCGCTAACGTGTTCCCGTTGCTGTTGTTGGTGAACTGACCTACGGGACCCCATGATCCCGCTTGATGGTGGCCCCCCCGATGGCGCAACAATGTCAACAACACTATACTGCTGCTGTTGCTGCAACTCTTCTCCTGGGACCGGGGGGAATTTCTGGGAAACAACTCTCCGAGAACGTCGACAATGGCCGATCGGTTGGCATTCTTCTTCGTCATCGTCCTCAAGAACGGGGCACGAGAATGGGCAGCGGCGGCAGAGTTCATCCCCCGCGCTACAGATCGAATGGAACATATTTCATCGTCCGGCGTCCGATGCGACGTCCGAACCGAACCACTCGTAATCGTCGTCGTCGTCATCGTCATCATCATCATCATCATCATGCTCATAATGTCGTAATGCTGGCGGCCGCCTGCTCTGCTGGCGGTTATGTGTCGCGGTCTCCTTTTCCTTTTTTTCTGCTGCCTGCAACCGGTCGCTGAACTCTGATCGCTAAAGGGTGCGATCGCAAGGGGACAGGACACCATCACTGGACAGGACAGGAGGTAGATGTATGTTTGAGCTATTTATAGACTCATAAATAACTCGCCAGTCAGCCAGGAGGAGCGGGCGTGCGCGCGTGCACGCTCCATCATTACCTAAGAACAGTGGAGTACCACAAGGAAGGGATGGGGGCACAATTATGCGCTGCATGCCGATCGGCCAAGGCAGTCCAGTCCACCCCTATTTAGAGCACCTCCTCCAGGGTGGGGGACCGGAATGAAAGGAGAATCATTGACCGTCATCGGTCGCGATCCGCGCACTCCAAGATCCGCACAAAAACACCGCAAGAGGAAGAGAACGAGGACGAGATCGCCCCTCGATAGCCAAGCTGCCAATCGGAGCTGCATCCGTCGTCGCAGTGCGCCCTTATCAGGTGGCCACAAAAGAGGCAAACGAAAGACTTGTGTCGCATCGAAGTGACGAACCTGATCGCCCGGGCGAGCGGCTTTTTTAACCGAACAGCGAACTGACTCCATGAGTCACGTTGTCGGTAGCTGAAAGCGGTGGAAGCGGTGCATCCACCACTGATTGTCACTTTCCGGCCACACTACACAGATAAATCAGATCGAGCCGCCGGTTCCCGTGAACGTCGAGCGAATGTCGCGCGCGCGCAAACCGCGATAAATCTTCGGTGTGTGCGCGCGCGCGCACACATCCCGGCCACTGCGGTGGTAATTACAGCGATTAAGGTGAAGCGGTAGAAAACTGCTTTGCTTCTGGTGCCGTGGCCATGATGTACGGTTGGCAAGATGCGCTTGGCGGGCATGCTGCTGATCCGCATCACAATGTCACAAGTCGTGGCCCCGGGGTTTCGCTTAGCCATTTTAATGCTCGTCGACGGGTTGGCCACAGGCTGGCAGACTGGCCACCACCATTTATTCAACCGATGATAGGCCCCCGGCTCGACTCGACCTGCTGCTGCTGCATCCAGACAGGATCGCTTTATTTATTATGCTCATCCGATTATAAGCAATTTAAATTTATTCACCCGGAGGCCACCGAGGTTCTGGACCCTTGGCCCTTTTGCTTGCTTGCTTGCTTGCTTGCTTGCTCGGCTACTGAAGAGCGAAGACCGAAGAGTCGGAGCCTCTGTATCTGCGCTGAAGATGCGAAATAGAACTGAGGGAACTTGGGAACACACACCGGGTTCTAAGTCGCCCAAGGCAGGCAGTCGCTCGCCACGAGACGCCAATTATGGAAGCTTCCTTTGCAAAGCTTGACCAGCGATGTGCGCCCTCTTTTTATGGCTGCTATTCTTGTGGTCCCTGACCATCACCAGGACCACCAGCCCTACGTCTTGGTCCACTTTGACGTCACATTGCACGAGCTATTGACCTGTCGGATGCACATCGCGCGGTGCAAACGTCGTTCTGCTCCATAGCGAAAGGCTTCTGACCTCCGTTCTGGCTCCGTCTAGCCAAGGGGTCAGGGTGCTCAGAAATGGCCCCCGTGTGTCTGCGTGTGTGAACATGAAACATGTAGCTGCATCATCATCATCATCGATCCTGTTTGCAGCTTCCTCTCTCCATTGGGCTTTGAGCTTATAATCTGACAGCACGAGGAGCGCGATCGGAAAGGCGATTGCTTCTCGCTCGCATGGAAGGACCACACCGTGGCCTGATGCACCACTGATTAAGCGACCATTCAGCGGCAATCAAGCAGACAGCGAAGCAGATGTGCACCGATTAACACCGAAAAGTATGTCGGCCGCACATTGCGCGATGACGAACTCACCAATCGCGCAAATCGGTTCACTGAATGTGGAACGAATTCGGCCAACTGTGTACCGTGGAGTGCCGCATAAATGTTTTATGCTCATCTCAACCGTAACATGGGTCACGATGTGAGCGATTACCGATGGGATGCTGCAGCTGCTGCTGGATCACGTGCTATTGAGGCATCATCGTCGCATCATTGACTCCACAAGCTCCGCAAATGATTCATGGTGCGCTCGGGCTTTCCTCCGTACGTGTGCGTGTACGTGTCCTCCTCCCACATACTCCCAATCGCGCCACCAGCTTGGTGATAAACGAACGAAAAGTACATGCACGAGCAAGCATTCTTTCTACGGTGGTTTGGTGGTGAGATGCAGGTTGGAAAATGAAAATCATCCCCAATCCATCCATCGCAAAAACGTGCGAAGCACCCCCCCTTTTCACCCCCCTATAGGTTTCATCCCTTTTGCGTTGCTCGCTCGAACTCGCTGACAATCGACCAAAAGTTGCAGATGGTTGCGTCGGCTGACATTGGCAATGAAACATCAACCGAGCGGCGGCCGGAATGTCGAATGGATGGAATAATTTATCACCCGAGCCAGTGAATGCCAGTCAGTCCGGGCTGCTCGCTCGGCCCAAAACATTGCCATTTCACCGTTCTTTAATCAGCAAATGGTTTCCGAAAGCGAAATGGCCAACTAGAGTAACTCACTATAAACGCGCCAGGACGCTCACTAAAGATATCCGTGGAATGCCCCCCCGGGAGGAATGCTGACAGATGCACGAGTGGCATGAAACTCAAACATTCAGCCACTTATTTAGAGAACAGTACGGGACCGAGGAGCACAAGTTCTGTTTTATTTCGCCAAGATGCTGCTGTTGGTGCTGCTGCGCCAAAGATGGTCCCATAAAGGTCATTCTGGTGGCGAGTGTACGTAGTCACCAGCAGGTTCAGGTGAGTTGAGATGAGATGGACCTTTAATAGTCGTTACTCCCGATCACATCACATCGATCGTCGATCCCCGGTGGTGGTTTAGATAGACATCTCACCGCCTTTGCGAGCCCCAAAGTAGCATTTAATGAAGGTGTACTTGAGGCAGCAGCAACAGAATGAAGACATTCCGATCACCTTAGACATTTTATAGTTATCGGAACTTCGATAAGAGCTCTCCCTCTGGGACCATTTTTTACAATTCTGCTAACCTTTTAGGAACAAAAGCACCTAGTTCTCTCTTTTCTCATTGGATCCCAGAAGTCATTCCCGGATATCTACCAGGAGCACTGTAGCCGCCAACTCATGGCACGGGGGTTGGTTCTTTTACGGAACTCCTCACACAATGAAGGCGTTAGATGGCGACGCCAACGACGACAACAAGATTGCTAGAAAGAGAACTGTCACCGAGCCTGCTAAACGGTGCTAGAACGAAAGACCGGGCTCGAGAAAGGTGGCCATTAGAAGCGAAACAGTGCGATGTCACGCCACATTACGAAACATAATTATCTAGTCTCCTTCGTCCGCCTAAACTCCCTGGTTTGTTTCCGACACTTCCGGCAATGCAATGACTACTTTGTTCGCCGAGTAAGTCGTTTGCCACGCCTGGTCACGCCATTCCAGAATGGGAAAACTCGCGCTTCTCACTCGCTTGGAGCAACGTTCTTCGTCTTTTACGCTGGCCAAGGTTTAATTCATTCTTTCAGTCGCACACACAGATTTACCAAAAAAAAACCCGAAAAAAGGGGGGAGCTCAAAAAAAGGGAATTTCCACACACGGACACAGGCACGGTCACGTGCAGAATCAATTCCATTCGCTGTCCGCGTTCTGTTCCGGGCAGGCGGTGGGGGGCGCGAAACGAAATGAGATCCGCCCGGAGCAGCGGCCACGGTGTTCTCGGCACCGGAACCAGTCGCACGCAACAGCAGCAGCAACAGTGTAATTAGTGTTTTCGCGCAACGATCGAAAACGAAACCAAAAGCTGGCCGTAGGGACCGGTGTGCCCGGTGTAGCAGCCCGCAAATGGAAAGCGAAAGACACGCCATCACGGTGCGGTGTGGTGGGATCCGGTAAACGTTAAAGTCTTACCGACACATACAGACGTTCGCAGAAGTCAATCTTCTCCGGTTGGTCGGCCTGTTGGAGCAAAAAAAAAACCCCTCTGACTGCCAGTGAAGATCCCACCGGACCGGAGATCGATCGAGGGTGCTCTGGGTGGGTTGTGTTTTGGACTGCCAGCATCCAGCAACGATGGTCATTAAACTTCACAACCAGCCCATGTGTATGTGCTCGTGCAACGAAGAAGCGAACGAAAAAGAAGATGCTCGCGCGGTGGTTCGATCGATTAGCGAACAAAATGGTCGAGAAGGGGATTGGCGAGAGCCCTCAGCCTTCCTGCCAGTGATCCCACCCGGTTGCGTGTCCGTTGCGTTGATGCTAGGGACCGCGCTTGCCATTACTAGAGCCGTCCATCAGTGGTGAGCCCTTGCTCCGGTCCGCCTGTTGAATTCCTTTTGTGCAACCAGATTGTGCAGTCGCTTAAGATGCCGATCCCGCGGGGGGGGGGGGGGGGGGGATGTTGAGGACCATCCCTTGGCACCAGTTGGCATTTGCAATCGACGTAGATCTCGTAATAGTTATAGACACCCTCGAAGGAGCATCTTCTAGTTGGTGTTGAATGGCGCCAAATATTTCAATAAACGATGCTGTACTGGAATGAGTCGGCCATTTTTCGGACTGGGCAAACTGCTTGGGGATATCGAGAATTGTTGGCTTCAAATCGAGATCCAATTCGGTTCAATTGCAGCTCGTTCCATTATCACAATCCAATCGATTTCCGAAATCGAAATCCAAGAGGGGAAATCCAAACAATGTTGGTTTCACTTGCATTTGGAATCGGAAAAGCCATGCTATGCTATGCGGGTATGCTTTGAAAGGATTTCAAAGTCCCGCGCATGATGGGGCGAAGGAGAAACACAAATGCATCACGAGTGGTCGTGGTGTTGGCGACGACGACGACGACGGCGATGGTAAAGAGGGGCCCATCAGGTCCGGTCCATGTTGCGAAACATAACCACCATTAAGTCCGCCTCGTCGCCGCCACCTCCCCATCACCCCCCGGGAGCGCCTGTCACAACATAAACGATGCCCAGCTCTGCACATCTTCCCTCGATCGCCAGAGGCTCCGTTCTCACGACTATGCTCACGACTTCGCTGGCTCTCTGTCTGCCTCTTTCTTTCCCTTTCCTTCAACGTTAAAAGGGGGGGGCTTGCAAGGGTTCAAAGCATGAACTTGGCCATGACCGTGGCCGTGGTCGCGAGGTCTCCACGATGCCACGATGAACGACCTGGAAAACTGGAAATCGTTGTAATCGTGCTAGAGGCCCGGGGTCCACGGGCACCCCGAGGCCACACCGAGGCTCGTGTGTACGTGCCCGTGTACCAACCTTCCTTCTTCATCACCACCACCACCACCACCACCACACCAAAGAGCCTCCCCTTTTCCTGGTCGAGGAACTCGCGTTTTCCTTCTTTTTTCGATTTCTTTCTGCAAAGACGGACGGCCAGCCGGTCGGTTTCTCATCCGCGGTGGTGCTGAAGATGCTTCACGTATTTCCACTCCATACAGACGCACACATAGAGGCCAAGGTAAGGGGTACGGTATGAGTCAGGCAAATGCGAAGATAAATCGTGAAGATCGCTGCAAGACCGGCGACCGGTGCGTTCCGGCGAGGTGAGCTGCGAAACAGAACCAATATCGATTCCATCGGATAAAGCGAGAAGAGAGAGAGAGAGAGAGAGAGAGAGAGAGAGAGAGAGAGAGAGAGAGGGAGAGAGGAAGGCACACAGACATACACACGCTGTTAAGTGAAAACGAATTCCAATTTAAATGTTAATAAATTGTTTCAAGCGGGTAATAACATCATCAGGCTCAGACCAGAGGCCTCCTACACCGCGGTGTGGTGCGTTGTGGTGAAACGATTTCCCTTCAATACTCACACTCAGATGCCTGGCCAGGCTTTGCCGCATGTCAATGAACGGCAGAATCGAGAATCAGAGAAAGAAACATCCACAACAGTCCACGGGGCCAATGGAAGGAATTTTCGTACCGCACGTGATTCGTCCCTCTTTTTTTCGCTTGTAGATGTGGATGATGTAAATTTGGTTTTTCCTTTGCGCGGCGTGCTGCACGCGAATCCTCGCGAATTGATGACTACATTACGTTTGCAGGGGAGCAGATCAGCTTGATTTGTCTGCAACATGGCAGCACGAGAGCCGCTTTTGAACCATCGAAAGCAACAGCATGTTGGTCTTGTCCTTTTGTTTGGTCTCGTCCTCAGAAAGAGTTTCATCCGCTGCTGCCCGCTACGACCATTGATCCGATGCCGTAATGTAACCCGGGTACGGAACGAGTTTCGAAAGTTTTCCCTCCAAATAAAAAAAGTCAACCCGAATCGACGACGATGGCACAGCAAAGGGTGCAGCAGTTGACTGCAGTCAATGTGCAGTCGGGACACCGTGCTGAGAAAACAGCACAATCAAATTACTTTCTTTAGCATTGCAGCCAAGGACAAGGAGTTTGGCATAATCAAGGCGATTTTATGTGGCGGAATGAAATTGCGTCAAATTCGTTAAATTCTTGGTGCAATGTTGGCATCAGTCTGCTGATTTGGTCGCCCAAATGGTCAGTTGTTTGCACTCTGGCCCTGGGCCAATAACATTCAATCTTTGTTGTGTTGTCCTGCGGGGATGTCAGGATGTGTGGTTGTGGTTTTTTTTTTTTTTTTTTGAAAGATCTGACTCGTATTCATTCGCGAGAGTAATGCTTGTTGTTTTCTACTTTAAAATTGACCTTGGCCGTTGCTCACTTTGATAATAATCCTTCGGCTAGGCTGTCATGGACCGTAGGTTGATCCGTGATGCTTGATTTAAGTTTCAAGCACACTGGAAGCATTCGTTAGTCACACCGCCGTTGGCAGGTAAGCGGCTTGCCACTCCCGTTCCAGTTTCATAATCCGTTCAATGTGCGTTCGATTTTCAAACCGGCTTATTGGCTTGCCAGTTGCTGATTTCACAGAATCGATGCATTTTATGCACGGTTTGCTCACCAGAGTACCAATTAGCATCAAGCGATTGAACACCGTTGTGGAAGAGGACCATAGAGAGAGCAAGCGAGTGAGATCATTTGAATTATGTTATGCCATTCGGTTTGGAGTAAATTAGGTGGAAAATCTAGAACCTTTCGCCTCTTCCTCGAATTCTTATTTGCCATTTTATGTATCAACCTAAAGCATGAAAAATATGCTCGATTGGTAGGGGTTTTTTATGGCTTAAAAATTGTGTTTATACATCGAATCACAGTTGACGTTATCTTGACGACGTTAAGCGAAACAATCTTGAAGATGGTCAAGGAATAGCTCGTCTTCGCATTAACAAAGTGCTGGAAAATTATATTCAAAATCCTATCAAGATTCCTTTCAACATTAAAGCTGCGCGAAGAGAACGTGATGATGATGCAGAAGCAACAGGAAGGATGCTCATAAAATTATGATAAACATTCGCTTCACAAAATTCAATCCAACATCTTTCTTTCTTCCCTCCTTCCATCCTATCCTTGGCGAGTCCATCATCGATGAAACTGCTACAGATAAGAACACCGTTACTCCCCAGAACACAAACACGCCCACGATCAGCGTTAATCTTGCCGGTGGTTGAGGGTTGAAACAAAACCCCAACAACGCACGGACGCACCAATCGATCGAGGACCAACAGAATGTTATGCTGCTAAAAAATATACAAAATATTCGCCATTCACATCTCTGTATCGAGAACGAGAACGCGGCACAATCAATTCCAAACCCTAATCAGCCACCCGGGCTGATCAGAAGTGGAATCCGCAAACCCATTAGCCCAACCGGAAGGGGGATCGGGGAATAAACGGGAAACAGAGGGTCGCTCGAACGACCGTGAACGAACGAAAGCTGAAACAACGCAATCCCCGCTCATTATGCAAATCGACAAATCGTTGTTTATTTTTATTGACGATTTTACTGCCCCGGGCACAGTGGGGAAACTTTATTCTGAGTCATACCGTCCCGCTCGATACCGGTGCGGTGGTTCCGGTGTCTGTTTTTTTTTTGGTTTTTTTGCTGCCACTCGTGGCCTGGACGCGTAAAGTACATCCTCGAAAAGCGTTAAACCCATCCAGCACCATCTGTTGCTACAGAGCGTTCGGCGGACAAGCACGAGTCTGCAAATCGAGCTCGAGTGTCCGAACCATAACATGGGGGAGTATGCGTCGGAACATGGAATTTCAGGTTTTTTTTGTGAAAAGCATACTCCATGCATTGCAATCCTGGTAGAGTGAGCTGATTAAAACTAAACTCTCGATGCGCAACATAAATGGAGGTTGTATGAGTGTATGCACAAACAAGCATCATCAGCAGCTCCAGCTTCCGTGGAAGCTTCCACGCTCCCAGATGATCATGTACGGCGCTAGTTGGCCAGTTAGTTGGTATGCCCGCGCTACAGTGCACGCTGGAACTGTTTTGAGAGCTCTTCGGCCGATGAGAAGCTGTGGTAATGAAATGCTATGTTTTCCTTTTTATCTTTTCTCTGTCGCTCTCTCTCTCTCTCTCTCTCTCTCTCTCTCACTCTCTGTCTCTTTTCCATCCCCTTTTACTTTAACTTTGCTTTTATGTTCAAGCATGATTCCGGCAGCTAGCCTCCTGGCCTCCTGCTTGTTGGACTTTGGCTCTTCAGCGCATCGCGATCGTTTGCCAGAACCATAGAGGGAGGACCGGAGGGTCCGTTGGTTGGCCACTTCGATGGAGCGAAGAGCTCGCAGTCCA
>NC_064877.1:20487500-20495000 GCF_943734665.1 Anopheles aquasalis | reverse complement strand
CAAGAGTTAAGATCCTCGTTTGCGTTTGCGTGGAGCGTGGTGACAGCGCTCAGCTGTCATTGGCATCAAAGTGCAGCAGCAAACATGGCTGATGGGTTCACACAGAGAAGCCACGAGCCAAAGTAAATGAAAGCCAAACAAAGGCGACGATGATGACCGCTTACATTGATTGTGAATAACCGAGAGCGTATATTTTCTCAATAAATTATCAAACAAAGTCCACAGGATTATGGACATACGTTGGTTAACAGGAACGATTGAGTCTTTATGTCAACATAACTTCTGATTGGGTGTCATGCATCATCCGGACAGTGTGCAGGCTCTTAATAAATTGGCCAACACTAGCACTAGCACTATTGGTGGCCTCTAGTGACCTCATTGCTTTCAAGAATCTAGAACTCAATCCATATTCATCAATCCATTGATTAGTTTTGCGGACAGGCAACGCAACTCGTTTCGAACAAAGTTTCCGTTCCGTTCGCTGACTATTTTCATTTGCTTTACGAAAGTTCGTTCCCGTTTGTTCGAGGTCACAGTGAGAGTAATCCAACCGGTACGCAAATTCAATTTCCACTTTACTCCGTCAATAGGAGCCCTGATAAGCGCGAGCAGTAGACGCCGCGTCGTTTAAAGTTTTAAAGTTCTCGTACACCGCGAAGCGCTCCAGGAGCGCTCCACTAAGCCGATGCTGATGATAGTTTAAGAACAAACTTTTTGCTCATTGTTCCTCCTCCTATGAACGAAGAAGCGGAAGTTCCCGTATCCCGTAGCTCATGGCCATGAATTTGCCATAAAGCGACAAAATGATTCGCGCTTTTGGCGTCCGCGATGAACACGGTCGCTATCGATAGTCCTCCAAATAGGATGACGAAACGTTCCGTTGCGTTATTGGCCTAGTGCCGGTAGTTGCATGAGGATGCCACGAAGCGTTGGAATAGAAATTTGGCTGCCGATTCTATTCAAATAATGCCTTTAACGAACAGAAACTAGGAAACCTCATCAGCTGGCATCAGCAACAGCAGCAGGGGTGGCAATCAAAAACACAGCATGTTCATATCCGTATTGGAGGAACTAGAACCCCCAACGAAGCGGCCTTTCCGGCATATAGTACATAGCGTGTACAGTAAGTGAATCATGTTTGCGAATTGTTTTTTCCCCATTTTGCACCGACCGTTTGACGTACTGGAACGTTGCCTATCGGTTACAAACGAGATCATGAAACGACTTCATCATGGAGCTCAATGCACCAATCGACTGCACTGCACTGCACTATACACGAGTGCAGTTTCCAATGAATTTACCAACCAAATAAACGGGGACAGTCGGGCGGATGGATTGCGAGTTTCCCCCCCCCGGATCAGATCGAAAGAGTCGACTCCCGCTGGTCCAATTAAAACGACAACTGCTGCTCCTGCTCGCTACCCAGTGCACAACTTACTTGCGGTTCCAAAAAGTGGCCACTTTCAGTGGGGAACGAAATAAAAAAAAATCCACTCCTCACTACTCCCCCGGAAAACCTTCTCAAAAGTTCGCCCTTGGGAAAATTCGAAACGAAATGAAAAACGTGTTAATACAACATAAGGGAAAAGCGAAATGGAGAACAGTGTGAGAAAAAATGAGATCTCGTCGAAACAACTTTGTTGTTGTTCGTGTGGTAAGCGTCAAGTTTGGCTTTTTTTCGAAAAATGGTGCTGCTGCTGCCATTCGTCCTTTCGACCGTCCGTGGTGATGGAACTTTTCAAACACATTTCCCACTCCCGTTCTCCTACCCTGCTGGGTGAACCATCTGCATAGTGCTCAGTTCCCAACCCCCGGTCCGCTCTCTGTTGCGTCCACCACAAATCGTTTGCTGTTGTGCTGCTGTTGGCGGTCGGGGCGATTTTTGTTCTCCAATTTCCAGTCATATTTGTCATTTTGAGGTGAGGGTACGAAAAGCCACCAGGTCATAATCCGGGGTCAGCACAACAGCTTCTCGAATACGCGCGAATTCTATCGCTAACGATGTTGTTAACGGTTCTCGCGTTATAAATATGATTCAATTCAGCAACCGGGACCATTCGGGTCCTGCGGCCATCGTTCGTTCTGCTTCTCAAATTCTGGAGAAAAGTCCGTTTGACTGTGTGCGTTGCTTTTCATGATAAAATGCTTCGCAACTTGAGTTACCGTCGCAATTGGTTTGCAATTCGTCCAAAATCGAACTATTCATTTGATTAACCTAACTTTAAGCCGAAAAGTTTAATTACAACATAATAGTATCCAAGGGGTGTCCATACAGCCTGTCGCCCCGAATGAGATCATCCGAAACGGTGGCGCTTGGGTGACGATGATGGGCCATAAATTTGGCTAGGGCTAGGGCCTTAAGGGTGCAATATATTGCGCAGTAGAGACATAGTGAGACCATAGCCCAGTGTATCGTAGTTTAATATCGTTGTTTACAACCGATTCCCCGGAAGGTTTGATATACGAATTTCAATTACAGCCTTCGTGGTGATGTCGCGATGGTTTGCGAAATGAACTGAGATCATAGTAATTAAACGCGGATTCGACAGCCAATCGTAGCAAGCGCATCGAGCGGTGATTCGTTCTACTCCTAACAGCACTATCTACTACTTCATATCCACTGCAGTACTTAGACGATTACTTTTTGGAGTTTTTTTTAGATATTTATTATCTAAGGCTTTCGGTATCGCCATACGGAAATAAACACCTGTACACTCTTTTTTTGAGGCCACGTGCTTAAGAAATTCATTATAGGACAAGTTTTACGATGGCAAGATGGTAAACTAAAAGGATTAGTAGTAATATGAAAATGCTATTAAATTTATTTTAATAAAATCACCACAATTCTGTGAAAAAATCGCCAATCAAACAATCGCTGACAAAACCTCTGGAAGCTCCTCTTTTTTCAGCCCTTCCTGCTGCCCCCTATCCATTGACTCATTCGGTTCGTCTCGATTCGTCCAGACATTGTCCTGATGTGCAGCGCTGCTTGGCTCGTTCATGTAAAGCTACGCACGACCATTGCGACCAGGCCAGAGACCAGACCAGACAGCAAAGGCAGCGGACATCCTCAAGGTTTACATCCTTCCCATCCCAACACCCCTCATTCAGCTTGTTCTGCGCCGATGTTGTTCGATTTAATGAATCAGTTTAAAGGTCTGGTCCTCTACCGCCATCCGGCGTCATCCGGCCAACCATCCAAGATGCGTCCACATTATTCATACGAGCATTTATGCAAATCACCCTCATACTGCAGCTCGTGCATTCCGCAGCTTTGTCGGTGGCAAACAATGCGCACAATGCGATTCTCTCGGCGGTCCGATCCAACAACTCCTGGCACTGCCGTCTGGAACGTCCCAAAAGAAATCGAATAAAGTATTTTCCCGCCTCTCCCCTGGGTCGTCCAAAAATTAATGTCATTTTTGGCAAATCAACCAGGCGCATCAACTTACATTTGATTTCACCACGGACCATGGTGTGCCCTTGGAGCTCACACTTTTATCGGCATTGTGGTCGCTCGCTTCATCATCCATCGCAACGCATCGCATCGCAACGACACCATCGGAATGTGAAATGAGACGAACGCAGCGCGCTCGGTGGCGTCAGCTGCCGGTTCCGTGGTTGCGCACCTGACCCGGAGCGCTGGTACGTCTCCAGACTTCCGGCCACTTCCGGCGATGAGCTATCGCCGCAATGAACGTGATGGATTTGCGTATTCTACCTCTTCATTCTTGAGACGAGAACACAGTAATGGAATTCGTTAAAGGTGGTCTGGTCGCGCGGACCAGATGCGGCAATGCAGGCGTTGCTTGTCGTGAAGGAAGTGAACCTGCGGGATCGACCGCGAAGTCCAAAGTGCAAAGAAGAAGAACAAATGAAGTGAATGACATTTCCGGTACTCCTTGCTCAACTGGTGATGCTCATTGTGCTGTGCGTGAGGCATTAAGTACTCGCGATGACGCGATTAGAAGACTCGAACCTTTGGCCGAAGCTAGCAAACCTGGTCTTGTCGGTGCTGTCTTAATCTAGGACTGACAAATTGACCCACGAGGTCACGTGGAAAGAGCTAAAACGGGAAACAGGGTTCATCAAATATGAATGTTTTTTTCCCGCTGCAACTGACAACCCGTTGGTGGCGGTGGCGCTGGCGATGGGTCTATTCCGCAATCCGGTTCTTACGCGCTAATTGCGAACGAAACTTTTCTCACCTTCCACCGGTCAGGCGGTGACGGTGATGAAAGTTTTGGGGCAAAGTTTTTTTTCTGACTCGCTGCCCGCGTGTTTTTGTGGTTGGAGACTAATTAATTGCCCTGGAGTGCGTGTGGAGCATCCAATGGCCGTCGGACTCGACGCACCTCGAGCACGGGCAAAAGGTGGAAGGCGAATGTTCTCGGATGTGCGTTTCGAAATGATAGATCGCATGATTGCGGTGCCGGTAGTAATTGGAAGGTCCCGAAATTGGATATTTCTGTACCGATCGATGAACCGCATTCTGTCTGAGGTTTTTTTTTTCGCGGGGGGTGGAGGGCAAAGGCGTGGTTTTCATCATCAAATTTCATCTCGCGGGCACCGAGGGATAATAAGAAAATGGTTGCTGCTGGTGGTGTCGTCGCCCGTGAGGTAACTGACCCTCACCTCGTATACCAACACCCCCCCCGGGGGAACAGATCAAAGAATCCGATCACCGGGAGCAAGGCATGACAGGAGCCGGGAAATCAGTTCATAACACGCGAAATCACTTCACCTAAAGCACCGCGGAATAATGGCTTCGGTTCGACCCACACCACAACGCCACGCATATTTTGTGGTCATCCGACTTCAAATGGCCCTCATCGGCACCGGTCTGGTCCGGTCAGGGATGGTGCTACCGTTGCTTCTGTGGTCTCGCATGATGATGAGACACGTGTGATGATGAGCATCATGAGAACTGCTCACCTCGCTCAGCTCGCGGTCTCCATCAACAACAAATTATCCTCATCCACGCCCCATCGAACCAAGGGTCTGTGGTCTCGCCATCACCGGTTTTGGTGGGATTGATAATAGATTTTATCAAGCAATTATACAGTATAATCAACCCGCTTGAGAGGCAAATGTCAGTGCGTGTGGATCACCGCTGATTGTGTGTTGTAAAAGGACACATTAATAGCAAGCAATTTGCCAGCGGCGGTGAAGTGTCATTTTACGGATTTTCCGAGCGCTTGAAGGACGCATGGTTGGAAGATTAGGATATCTATCTAAAACGAATGCTAAAAGGCGAAAGTTTATCATGTCTAACGAACGAAGAGTGGGAAAGTTCACTTTGTGCGATGTATGAGGACTTCCATTAGGAAGTTATAACGTTCATACAAAAAAGTAACGCGAACAAAACACTCGAGCTGCCAAAAAATATCAAGAGATTCCAGTTTGCTCATCCACTTTTTTTTTATAAACTCCTTTCGTCGATTAAACAATGGTTTGGCAAACGAAGAATTTTGCATCGATGCCAGCGGTGAAGCAGCTTTTGCAACGAAATTTGGGGACCTTGTTTCTTCACTACAACGATCGCACGATCACGGTTATGGTTGCAGCTACTTTTTGGAAGGAATTGGTACGGCAGGGTATCCTTGTGGAACGGAATACTCCGTAACCATTTACACGAACGTGGCCCATTACCTGGATTGGATTGAGAGTATCGTTTGGAGTGGAGCATAATTGTCAACCATTGGCACTAACTGTGACAACCATGTGTTAGAGCCTAAGATTTCCAACAAAGCATTTTAAAGGATGCTTATAGTGGGAAAGAAAAGAAATAATAAATGACACCAAGTTGTTATTGAAAAAACCCTCTCGCCGGCCCCTTCCCCTGTTAAATAATGTTAAATCTAACGAACCCCGTTACATTTAAAACCTCAACATTTTTTTTCACCACCCGCCCACCGTAAGAGGGCGTTATTAAAGGATTCAAAAGCTTCACCAAGAAAGCTTTTCGATTATGGAGGCGCCTAAAAAAACAAGAATTTAAACCGCCCTTAACGTCCTTAACGTTTGATGATTTTATAGGCAGAAATCGGGCGCAAAGGAATCTGCTCTCAAATGATAACCCCCGCCACTGATACTTGCTTGTATTATTATGCTATTATGCTGTATTCAAAGCATTTCAGTAGAATTCTTCGTGAGGAACAGTAGCATCTCGTCGTAGTAGTCGATGCGGCTCCAAACTGAGTAGATTACGAATCTTCACTTCGTAGATTACTACTCGATCTTCACTGCAACTAAAACCCAGACGCCTACAGCGGCCGCCATGGCAACACAAAAGAACGACTGCCGAGTGAGTTGAATGATATTTAGTAAACTTTATTTCACTTCCATTTCCAGTTTTCCACCTTTTTGTTTTCTTTTTATCTAAGCACAGTTGGCTTCCCTTTTCGGTACACTTTCGAGCCTCTCTTTTCGCTATTCCCTTGCTGTGTTAGCTACCGTCGGCCTATCTCTGCTTCTACGGCTGCCGGGCGCCTCCTTCCTACTAATGCCTTATCTAATCAGACTCTCAAAAATCGAATGAATGCTGGAACCCTTTGCCCTCGCCGTCCGTCCCCTAATCGCTATGCTAAATGTGTGTTTGTCCCATATTCCATTGCCATTTCAATTTATGTGTTAATTCATGTATTGTTATATGCATGACCTACGGCCCCCTTATTTGTCACCATAGAGCACCGCAGCCTCGTCCTCTCGGCACCCACCGAGTTACTCTACTGGAAAGCCATCACCTCACTAGAGCTCCGCGGGCGCATATGTCTTGAATTTCTTGTTTTCAATTTCCGGTAATGTCCTATAGGTTTTGCGTATTGTTATTTGGGAGGGTAGGAGGGGACGTGTCTGCCGTGAAAATACGGCCTTCTGGATGGAGATAATAATTGGAACAATCGAACAGACCCTAGCACGGTACGCCCGTTCCGTGACAGCGATCTTCTCCTATTTACAGTAGTGCATTGACCATTGTGTTACTTCTTTCATCTGCCCTTGTTTTGTGTCGTTTTCTCGCGACGCCTGTTTCAAAAACTCCGTTGGAGTGATGTGTGATGGAACCGATACTCAAACGCTAGAGCCAACTAATCCGGTGTCTCTCGAACGGGATTTCAACGGGTTTAATGTAATTAAGCATCTTGGCTGAATCCTACATTCAATCCGGCCTATCTGCGCGAAGCCCCGATGACTGTTCGCTCGGTTCTTGTTTTCCAACTTAACGACGACCGAAAACCTATAACCTACAATTTACAGTAACAATAATTTATTACATAAACACTGGGCGATGCTGCCATCCATCCTCTGACACACGCTCTCGCACTCGCTCTTTTGCTTTTGTCACGCTCTTACTGTGACCATATTCCTACTCGCGTATTTTTAAAGATAGTAAAGTTGAGTAAATTAGTATACGAAATGAGAATTAGAAAGATGTATTTAAATACAGAAATCAAAAAGAAAAAGAGTAGAGGCTGCATAACAAAAAGGCAAGAAAGCTTG
>NC_064877.1:20472500-20482500 GCF_943734665.1 Anopheles aquasalis | reverse complement strand
AAGGTGTACAAAAAAAGTAGAGATTAGAGAAAAAATTTTATGCAATGGATTCGTGATGGAATGAAGAGTAGTTTGTGATTATGAGGACAGAATAACACTGAGAAACACATGAGAAAGCACTAACAGACACAAAACATTAAAGCTCATGCAACTTTGCTTAGATCAAAGTTAGTAGTATTAACGTAACATTACTTCAAACTAATTGAAAGCACCTACTACCGAACACAGAACACTGTCCTCCTTAAGCTGCTAACCATCCGGTGCCAGTCACTAGTAAAGTTCCTCATCCTTCCGTTGCTAAATGAGTTCTAGTGAGACTCTCCCGGTGTTCAATTATGCCAACCCTAACCAACGGCCAATAACCAGTCCCACCAGGAGAACCAAGAAAATGGAGAATCGAGCAACCACCACCACCACACTCCGCCTTCCTTCCTGCTCAGAATCGATCTATAAGCCACAGTATCGCGCTTACTCTTGCTGAACCATCGTTGAAAGACTCTTGCAATACTGCAATCAAGACGCGCTGCACCGACCAAATGCACACACACACCGATTCACAACCGAGAAGCCCACCGTCGACGAATGGACTGGAGGGACCGCAAACTGCACCACACCGTAACGAGTGGAAAGACCAACTGAGCGTTGCACCGGTACGCACCCTAGCATAAAAAGCCATTCCTGCGACCCAAGTTCAAGTACAAGGCGCGGGTAGCGACGGGTTTCAGGGCTTGAGGAAAGTTGAAAAGTTATCGGCCCGATATGGATCTTATCAGCTACTGGGAGGGCGGGACGCGTAGGACCACGGCTTTGGTCGGTGCTCTCTAGCTGCTGCTGCTGTTGTTGCTCCTATCATAAATCGGACTTCGTCAACCGACTGATAACCGTGGTGGTGGTGATGGTGTGTGCTCAAAGGATCCTAGGATTCCGCGCGCTTCCTCTTACACTTCCTCCGCTGTACTCTTGTGGCCCTTTAGGATTTAGGATGCAGCAAGCCGCTGGAGGTCCCAAGGGAGTTTGTAGAAGAGTTTCTGACGTGCGTCCACGATTTGGAATGATTCTTCCCTAATACCAAGCGCTATAATCTTTATCGCCAACGCACCTCTCCTTTCGCTGATAAGATTAGCCGAAATGCCGTACAAAACGCGACACCGGACGCCAGAAACGTTCGCTGCAGAGAGATTATTGGACGTTTGAAGTCCTTCTTCTGTTTTTTTCCATTTGTTTCTCGTCTCTTAATCCATGGTTTCGGATTGTACATTCCGTTGCAGCGCCACCGGTATTTCTTTTATTATGCAACGACGACAAACGCAGCTGGCAACGATGCGGCAAAACCAACCGGCGGTTTACGATCACTTATCGCGTGCGGCAGGATTTCGGGAGACGGATTTGTGGTTACAATTGAAGAATGGACGCATCATAAAACCCAACCCTCCGACAGGTAGTACCTATGGCCTCCTCCTTCTTCTCCTCCTGCTTATCACCGGTAGCAGGGTGTGCGTGGATTTGGCACTGATTGGGGCATTACTATCAAGGACACAGGCGGATAAGACACGCGACACGAAGCGCGTGTCCGAGCACAATCGTTCTGAGCGTTGTATCGTAGCAACCGAAACCGATGGTAGTGGTCACGAGCTAGTGACCATTGAGAAACCCCAAGACAGTTTGGTTGCCCGTAAGGAGAGTAGTCTACCTATCAATGCGACGTATGGCCAAAGCGATAAGGAACCGGTCGGCCACGGTCGAGGGAGCACGGATTGTTATTCCCAAGCGGTTCTCGACGAATCCCGTGAGAGGTGAACGAGTGAGGACTTTGGACCAAAGCCATCGAGAAGGTATCATAAAACACGAGCTGTCCAAGTGTGCATTGCCGGTATGTATGTGGTGACCAACCGATAGCAACATGCCCGCGCAATGTGTACCGGTTTACCGAATGCATTCTGGGCGTTATCTAATAAGCCAGTGTTGCTCGCACATGTTAGCTGTTACTCTGCAGCCGTGGGATTATGCATCGACTGATACGATATCAGCGATGTCAGAAGAGGATGTCAAACCGAAAACGTCTTCTAATTTCTTTGGAAAACCCACGGTCTTTGGAGACATCACCACGTGCGACCTTTGGAACCGAGATCGATGACTAAGAAGAAACTTATTTCTGATAAGACATGACACAACTGATGCACTATCTATCGGACGTGCACTAGGCAATGTCGAGGCACAACCGGGACTCTACAAGGTGATCGTAAGGTCCACGCTATCGTCGCTTATCGATGGTGAAGTGAACACAGTGAGCTCTACCCGTTCCAACTCTAATTCGTGCAAACAAAGCTAGTGCTAAAGCTATACATACAAAAGCCTACGTAAGGTGAAAGCAACTAAAACTTCAAAGAGTGTTATACGGAATACATCGAATGGGAGAACTGTGTCTGCTCTTACAGTTTTCGTATTTTGTCATGCAAGGTTAAGCTAAAAAGTAGAAAAAAGTTGGGTTAAAGAAAGGAAGACCATTCGGCCGGGATTAGTATGGACCAGTTCGCTCGGTGTTGTACACGTACAGCGAAGCATCAACACTAGTACTCCGTTAGAAAGGTATTACGGTAGGGAGAGAATCTCTGATTTCTTGCAGGAGTTAAAGGCGAAAAAAAAGAATAACTCAAATCTAAAACAAAAGAGAAGTTAATATCGGCAAACTAAAGAATCGCCAACGTAGTTAGAGGTGATACAACACTGAAGACTGCAGCGCAAAGCTGCCTCTCTCTCTCTCGATACTCACTTAATGTCTTCTTCGATGAACATTTTGCTGATGGCGCTGTGCTTGATCTCGTGGCTTAATTGTCTTTATAATGCACCACCTGCTCTTACTTCACTGCTGAATAATCCGCTTGTAATGGGTACGGTGGTTTACTGTTGCAGACACTTCTTCATTTCATACCACAATACATAGAATGTCCCACGTATTCCTTCTGCCCCAATAAATTACTATTACTAAACTGTAAACACTTCCCCTATTGACAAGAAAATTTCAACGCTGCATCAACCACAGCACAATTACGTTCGATGGATTCTAACACCCAATACAAATGGTTCACAGGATATGACGTCTAGTGATGTTTAATGCTCCCAAGCGGGATAGTGCACTAGGGCGTGCTTCCGATGCGTTTCCTAAAAAGGGCCAAACCCAGAAACCAACACGCACACACAAAACGGCTAGATGATCGAGACACAACAGACACAGATGAGATGTAGCTGATGTTGCTGATTTGATGTCCCATAAAGATGAGGAGATGAGTTGAATCACTTGAAACATACACTTCCTCTGCCGTAAGCACCGTGCACGGCGTGTACTGAGTGCGTCGACGAACTGTTACCAACTATTCACCTCGTAGACCTGCAATGAGACGAAATGGAGAAGACAGGGTTTTAGTAAAAAATAAAATAAAGCCCAACGAATTTGCGCCGACTTCGGTACCCGAACCGAACGAAGGGGACGACACCAAAAAAAAAACTATCGCGAATGACGCACGCCACAAACTTCACATGAACCTGGCCTCAAATCGTTACGGATCGCAAGAAGTAGTCTCCTGATCGTACGACACAAGTCTAAAGTAACGTTTGAGATTTACGCAAAACATTGCCCGTAGAGCGTGATCACATTAAATCTAGATTATTTCAAAGATCGTTGCACGATACTTGATTGACGATCGTTACACTGATGATGCAAAGCTGCGAATGACTAGCCTGAGCGCGCATGCAAAAAGATGATAATTAATACTTGAAAATTACTTCGACAATCATCCGCGTGCGTTGTAGTGGGGGGGTCGCATACTGAGAGAGCGAGAGAGAGAGAGAGAGAGAGAGAGAGAGAGAGAGAGAGAGAGAGAGAGAGAAAGAGACTAGAGTGTTTAGCTCCTTCAACCCCTTCTTCGCATAAGAACAACTTGTCGAGTGGCTGTTTGGCGGCTGATAGCGACTATCGGTTATTGGCTATACGCGTACAGGGAACCGGCATTGACGACCTCAAACAAGTCATCTACATGGTGTTAGTAGAGGAGCAAAGAACCGGTCTGACAAGCCATCGGCTAACTGAGTATCGTTTCGACACAGGACTGTTCTCGACGACCGGAGACATATGCCACGACGAAAAAGGACAATCATCGTAAGGTAAGGTTCTCGAAAGGACAGATATTGGCACATGTGATGCCGTAGCCCTTGGTCTGTATCTCCCTCAGTTTTAATCCACCTCACATTTCTTCTATTAAAGGTTTATGGGTCAATCTTCAATTGTATCAGGCGAGCGATAGCAATCATCAACAAATCGGATTGGGTATCGCATCAACTAGCGCGGACACTTTGCCGAGACAATTGCCTTGGTCATCGCTCGTTTGTAGTTAGCGCATATGGCTTAGGCGAGAAAGATCAGCGCCAGGGGCAGCCCTGCTGCTGCTGATGCACCATTGACCTAATCGGTATTGCACTAACTCAATTGTTCTAAATTGGCCTGTTCCGAGATTTCCGCCAGACACTAGACGGCCGGCTCTGTTTGCCGAGCGGTCCGAAGTGTGTGGCGCGATCTTCATCTTTGTAGTGCAAGCAAACAGTGGGCAGTGACAAGTAGATCCGTAAGCTGATAAGCAATCATATACACAGAAGAGACGGTACCATAAACGTTACGTTGTATCCTTGTTTCCGTCTCAATCGGCTGCTCTCCAGAAGAGGCTAACCGTGTGCAGGCCGCCCCGGTGTGGTGTTGAGATAATGCTGGGTAATAATGAGCACTCGTGCCGGCATCACGTGGCATAAGTACAAAGTACAGCGCCCTCGTATGATCATTGCCACACACAACCACCACCGCACACTCACGTACGATCGGCCCCCGTTGTGAACCCCATTTTCCCAGACCTTCGGCACGATCGTTTAGATACGCGTGATGATATGGCCTTTTTTGGTTGCTCTCACGAGGCACAAACTGTGTATTTATGTTTTTTTTGCGAGCTTTGCAATTCGTTTGGTAAGTGTATCTGTTCCAGGTGAGAGTTCATATTCAATGTTTTTTTTAAATTAACTTAAACATCATTTAATCATAAAGACAGCACGTACGGATAGCATTTGTAAAATAATCCGATGAAAAGTGATCACTATCTGAGGGAAATAGTAACGGAACTTTTACGTTACTAACGATAAGCCGGTCTCTGTCAATGCTCAACAGCTTCTACATGCTTAACAAGCATGACGACCACACATCACATCAGCAGAGGTGATTTAACGAATCATTTACTACTCTGCATCATTTCGATTATGATCTTCACCAAACCAAACCAAACAAGAGCGTCAATTGTCCATTTAAGGGCTCATTCAAACGTTGATAAAACAATAAAACACGCAACAAGTTGCTGGTATCGGAGTTTGAAATGATATCTTACGATAACGCAACTTGTTCTAGTTCTAGCTCGTTGCAGTGCGCGTGTAAATGAAAGAACTAACAAAAAACATAAATGTTACTGCAGACGCATGCTTCTTTGTTACGTTCTGCTTTGTAATATTGTTTTGTTGCCCAGAGATCAAACGACTTTGTGTATGAGCGACGTGAAGGCACGTAGCATCAGTCCGTGCGAATGACACAAGCATTAGTCAGAGTACAAGAACACTCGTCGTTTTGTGGTAAATTGCATGATTCATGCTATACGCTTACAACTTTCTTTCGATGAGCAACACATCAATTGGACGCCAGTTTAATCAAACAGTTCACCATTCAATTAAGATTCTTTCTCATGATTTTATAAGATCGTGCGTGTTTTACGTAAATGCTATCTATCCCCTTAGCAGACAGAAGGGAATTCCTCTGTGAGTTACCAACATTTGGGTGACCATCGCGTGAAAAAAAAGTGAATCCAACACGGCATCTTGCACCTGTTCTTTCTTTATTGGGTCACCAGGGAGAGCGGATACGAATGGTGGCGTGGTTCACAATTATTTATGACAATGTTACGCACACCAGGTTAGGAGAAACGGTGCGTCGTTCATATGTTACCCGTTGGCGGATGCCTCATCAACAAAGTAATTTAATATGACGAAGCACCTATTGTGGGGCCGACTTCGAGGGACGGTTACGAGCCGCACAGGGCAAAGAATCAATAATTCACCAAGGACACAGGCACTGTACCATCGTGCCGAGGCTTTTAAAGGCTTTTCGAGTGAAACCTTTAGCACAATCAATCAACCTTTTTATGCAGCAGGCAGTGATAAAGAAGTCGTTTCTAATGCACTACGAATGAAATTGTTAAACACAGGGTACAGGGTTGCTATGGAGTTTTGAACAGTACTCCAAGTAGGCACACAACTCACAATTCAAAGCTCCGGCAATCCACAGCCAACAATTACCGTCGTCCTTATCGACAAATTGTCGGACGGAAAATCACGAAAGGACAACCGGCTTAATGTCCGATACGATTAAAACACACTTCCCCGACGACGACGACGACGACGACGGAAGTACGTTGTCCGGCATCAAGGAACCAAGCACATTACGCGATCGCGATCAAGCTGATAATGACACACCGCCAGCCGAGGACGCCACCCTTAATCTGATCGATTATCTCAATCAATACTCCAAATGTAGTAAACACGAGGTAGTGCGGGGCCAACCGCAATCAACCATCACTATCGATCGACTGTGTCTAATAATGATTGGTGCAGCACCAAAGCGAACAGAGTGGCGCCCTGCGCTTGTTTGAAAATAACAGCCCGCGTAACGAGTGAGCCAAACGGAAGTAAACACCACCCAGACGAGGACTTTGAACGCGAGGGCGCTAGTCGTAGGACCAAGGATCAGGTGGTTAACGTGTTTGAAGATGTAATTATAGCATGACTCTCGCAGCGCGCCTCGCAGGGAAAGATAAGGACTTGGCGTCTGGTTCCAGATTGTTTTGACCTTTTTTTTACCCCCAACGAATAGTAGAAGCATTGAGCCAGACAAGCTTATCACTCTACAATTTCATTAGACACCCATATCACTTCACTTATTAACCCGTCCGTTCGTTCCGTGCGACACGAACCAGTTCAGTCCGGAATCAGCATCACTTAACGCACGGAACCCAAAGATTCAGGCAACGCGTGACCGCGCGTGCTGCCCCTGCCTTTAGATTGAAGGGTATGTGAAGCTAAACGAGTCAACAAAAGCCTTGCGGCCACGTCCTCGACCTAACAACAATTGCTTGAAGATGAACTTGAACTTGAGACGCTTCGACCCAGTCCCGTCTCTCAGCGTCCACGATGAAGGCCTGATCTGTTTGCATTCGATTCTTTCAATTTGTCCGTCAATTGGTGCGCCGGTCCCATAAAGTCGTGGTGTCACGATAGGCGGGACGGGTAAGATCTTGTGCTTCTACTAGTCACTCAGCTGATCAACCGCTAAACTTTGGCCCGTGCCGTCATTGCGAATCTGTGCGCCTTTGTGCGACAACCGAGAACGTGCCATCGCGTTCATCATCGCGAGATAATGCTCGCTATCATGATAAGCGGCTGAAACTGACAACGCATTAATCATGTTCTCAGCTTTCTCCATGATCCGTGTAGAAGGAGGAACGACCAGGTCCCGCTGCAACGGAATTGTGGCGCTGATTAAATGAACCACTGAGTAATGAAACGAGAGTAAAGCGGCGTCAAATGGGTCAACCACTACTACTGCTGATCTAATGACCGCGTAGAGGCGACGTACACTTACATGTCGGACTGTCGTAATGGAGCCCTCGGTCATGTTACGAAAACAGTATGTCGCCGACTTTTGTAATTAGCTTCTCGAATGGTGCACTTGCTTTAGTTCAGTTTAGTTTAGTTGAAGACATTTACCACCACCTTTTCATCATAACGACGACGAGACGTGAAAAACCGGAGAAAACTTTTTATCAACCTGCATCTCTTTTCTACCTTCTCCTAAGCAAGATTTCCCTTTCGGGGCCGTGCGGAAGAAAGTAACTCTGACCGATTACGCGATCAGAGCAACTAACGATCGCTTAATGACCCCGTGCGTGCGTGCTTGCTTGTGGGGAGCTGGCTCGCTGCACTCGACCGGCTCCTCTCTCGTGTGTCTCGTAATAGCACCCCATCCTCACCGTCGTTCATTTCGACGTGATAGAGGAGAGGCAGATCCGGCGAAGGTGAGTAAAGTTACATGATGCTCTCACCACCTTCTCCGTTCCACAAAAAGCGGGAGCGCATATAAGACTAGCGACGAGTGCAGTCAGATGGAAAACCAAATTCCGATAAGAAGACGTTTCGAGCGTTGAAAGAGGACGGCACACGGCAGGCCTTGAGCTTGTCAGGATGGAGGTTGTGTAGCTATAAGTAAGCTCGCAATGCGAGCGGCGGAGAGCAACGTGAGTACATTGTTCGTGTACGCGTTTTTTTTTTGTGATTCGTAGCAAGCGATCTTTGGACTCATCGTATGACTGACAAACGACGTCGTCGACAACGGCGACGATGAAGGACTGTGCGCACAATCCATTCGTTCCTCTGTCTGTGTCCGTGCTCTGTCCGGATTACGAACCATTCGGTCGCATCCACAGTGAGGCGAACTGCACTGCAGCCAACGTCATATAATTGCAACGATTTTGTTTTTTGAGAAAACTAAAAGAAGAAAGATTCATGTAAAGAAAAAAGTTTAATCGAATGGAGATAACCCCATACATCACCTTCGCAGTGAGTATGACCCACTCGGCCAACTCGGTCAACAGCATCACCCGTTTTGCGTCAAGCACTGTGCAAATGCGCCGGTTTTGGTTCCTTGCCCGCATCATCAAACGGTGCTGAGCACGAACCGACCGCACGCCAGCCACCAATGGTCCACCACCGTACGTCGTCGTGGTGCTTCCTTAAATATATATATGTTTCTTCCTCCCTCCCCCACTGTTGCGTCTATTGACGGACGCACCCGCGGATTACGCAATACTACACACACCGATATAGACACGGATTGATTGGGATGCCCAAAAAACAATACCGGCGTTTACGGCACGGTCACTCGATCGTACGATATCACCTCATCAGCCTTAATGCAATTGCACTTTGAAAACCACCACCTGGAGTGCCTTGACATTAATTAACCAAATGAGGAGTGCTGTTGACCAGTTTCCTCTAGAATTCGTCTTTAAAAGGACTGTAATCCGGTTGCTTGGCTTGATGGCAACGGCTAGAATCTTGATCAGCCTCACGCATACAACGGGCGGTTCACGATTCCAACGAGAAGTAACAGTAGCAGCGGCATAGCACGAATTGTCTTTCGCTTGAACTACATTCCGTTGCACATTCGTTGATTTTAATTTTAGAAAGAACCAAGTTCAGTCTGAGCTCCGCACGTTGAAGGCTGAGCGGACGAAGGGAAAAATGTCGTTTGGTTTAAGCGGAAAATCAGAGCTGAGACAGGCGGAGATTGAAACTAAACGGATCGGAAAATCATTTTACAACGAAAAAGTTCGCTTTTCTCAAAGCAATGATTTTATGTAATAGCATGGAGGTTATTGAGTTCTTAAATGAATTATCTGATTATTTGGGAGAAGCGATGTTCGGAAGCAGACAAAAGAAAAGTGTTCTGTTACACGAGCCACCATAAAAATGACCAACATATAAGCCACATGGTCAGCATGCAAAAAACGTACAAAATTGTTCTGCACGCATTAGCCTTCTTTATCGCTTTGATAATGGCACAAGCACGTTTCCACTCGGTTCACTTCGTGTGCTGCAACCAACTGCAAACAAGATTAAGGAGTTGAAGCCACAAGCAGGCACGGTGTTCCGATACATCACGCAATTTTTAGCCAGGACAGGCGGGTATCACCGTCTGTGGCTCATGCAATCACAATATACAGTAAAAAAAAGCCATGCGTTGCGTGTTGGCATCACACATTTGTCCCTGAAACAGAAGCAAAACGAACAACGAATAGAAGGGAACATGGAAACATTAGCTGGAGCATATAAAATGGCAACGGAGAATGAATATTCTTAGAAAAAT
>NC_064877.1:20447500-20465000 GCF_943734665.1 Anopheles aquasalis | reverse complement strand
CTTCACACAAAAAACAATCGAATACAATTGAATGGTTCATTTACAGCAAAAATCGTGCTTTTACTACATGCCTTCGGTCTTGCCCTTCACCGAACTGTACTGTCCTGTCTCTCTTGCCATAGCAGGCTGGCTTATCTATAGCTTTGCTTCTGATAGAACAGTTGGGATTGAAGGTGGAAAGGAATGTGGTGATAAGGTGGAGAAGAAGGGCGGGGGTTGGGAAGCTCTGGGGAGAGAAGAGGTAATCTATGAAATGTGTGCTAGAGTTCTCCCCCTTGCTCTAGGTTTAGTTATCAGTCTTTGTTTTAAACAAATGTACACATGTTCTGCGTTTTGGGGATTTCAGCCATCTCACTCGGCCACCGGTCCTTCCTTGGCATGATGAAACTACAACAAAAAGGATCGTATTCTACAGACAACTATCTTGTCGCGATTGGCGGTGATATCTATACAATCTATGCACGCATTAGAAGTTAACGATTCAAATGTTCGATCGAATGCAATTTTACAACTAGACGGCGACGACGACGACGACAAAGACGATCGAGCATCGAAAAGAGCGTTCAAGAAAGGCGTCAGCACTACTGTCCTTCCTGAATCACGTGCGTAACGATTTCTAGCTACAGTAGAGCGTGCGCGCACGTACGAATGGAAATGGATTTGCTACGATGATTGTTGTATATTTTACACTAAAAATATTGTTTCGCCTGCCTCTTCCGCATTGCCAGGCGTGACCAAGCGATGGCCCATTTCTCTACGTGCGCGCAACGAACGCATCTACTTTCGATCGGTTTACGACTAGTACAAACTTTGGCTATGATCGTCAATCATCTCCTTAGAAACTGCTTCGCGATAATTCATCTACACGAGCCGGCTGCCGACTGCACCATAGTAGCAATAGAATTCTTTTCTACAAGGCGATCGGCTCTCGATACAAAGATCCCTAGTAGTGGGCTAGTTGACAAGGCAGCAAGTAGAAGAAGTGTTGTGTTCCGTGTTTAGCGCAGGGTCGCCAACGAAGTAGGGGCAGGTCTCTGTCGCATACCTCTATAGTGCCGTTCGCTCATCGTACACTACCACCGCATCCTGGTCAGTGCCGAGCGGCAGGGCGGCTAGGTTCTGCGATCTCGATCGGCATAACGCTATGATGGCTGCCTCATCATTGCGCATCCGGTTCCGTCGTTTTTTACTGAAATTTACCTGCAAAAACCGAGATTTTGCGTTCACTTTTCATCGCCACGTGTCGCATTCACGCTCACCTTCGCGTACAGCTCCTCCAGATCGTCAGCATTCGAGAGTGGGCGCTGCTTGTTTTTGCCCCACGATGGCAAGGATCGTGTCCGGTAGGAAGTACTGGTATCACCCTCGTTTTCATCGCTAATCACTACAAGGAAGATAAAGAAGTAACAACAAATTTAGGTGAATCTTCATTGCTGCATCAACTGAACGCTAATCCAAGTTACCTCCACTCGACGCGTACAGTGGATTGATTGCCCACATCGATTTGTGCATCTGACTGTGCACAAGCTGTCCTTGCTGTTGTTGCTGCTGCTGCTGTTGCTGTGGTGACTGATGATGGCTCGAGGATGATTGATGGTGCTGGTGCTGATGCTGCTGCTGTGACTGCTGGCTATGGTGCTGGTGGTGATGTTCCCTGGAATGGATTCAGATGAAGCTGCACTTGAGTGAATGCCAGCAAAGACATTTTACGGCAGCATACCTTTGTTGCTGTTGATGGTGCTGTTGTTGGTGCTGCTGATAGTGCAGGTACTGCTGTTGCTGATGCGTATGCTGCGCAGGATGATGGTAGTACTGTTGATGATTGTAGGGACTGTATTGCTGCTGTTGCTGGCCATGTTGCCCATGCACATGGTGACCGTGCTGGTGTTGGGAATGCTGCTGTTGCTGCTGCTGTAATTGCTGATTGTATTGCTGCTGATAGTGGATGCACTGGTGCTGATGATGTTGCTGCTGCTGTTGCTGTTGGGGGTGATGATGATGACCGTACTGTTGCTGCGAGTATTGCTGCTGCTGTTGCTGCTGTGGAGAGCTGCCGTACTTTACATGGGCATAGTCATGCCCACTTCCGGACGCCATGTTGCACACACCACCAATCGGTACCGATCCGCTCGACGATGACGTTGCTGCGTTGCAGGTATGATGAACCGAGGCCCCATGGGAGGCATGATGAAGCGAACTGTTACTGCCCCCGGTGGTGGAACCGTGGTGCGATTGAGTGCCCTGCTGGGATTGCTGGGACTGCTGGGGCGGTGGAGGGGCACTGTACTGTGGTGGGCAGATGCCAATCGACAGGGGCATCACTAGTTGATTCGAGTCACTGCTGCTCGTGCACGATTTGGCCACGATCGAGCTTTGCGAGGCTGCAACGAGAGAGAGAGAGAGAGAGTACAAGACACAAGAGATTTAGTCACCATCTGCTAAATCCATCCTCCTGGATAGCAGGAATCGCAGAAGCAATCGTTACCGTTTCCGTTGTTGGTGGTGGTCGTGTAGTAGCTCGAGTTGAGTAGCTTACGCGTTCGTGGCTGTAACCAGCAGCAGAAGAACAGTGTCGCTAGAATCAGCAGGAGTATCACCACGGTTCCGATCAGTATACCCCAGATCAGCGTCGGTAGGCCCCAGATCGACTTTGCCGCCGTGGCCTCAATCGGATACATTCGGGCGGTTAGCGTCACCGATTGCTGGTACAGTCCAGTGGTCGTGTTGAGCAGCAGCACATCCTCTGGCCCTGGAGGAAGGAAAATCGGAAAAATGGAGTTGTTCAGTGCCGCCCAGAAATCACACCCACGAGATCCTCCTAGACCCTCCCAATACGAAGCCATCCCTTCCATCGGCAATACCTGGCAGAACCACAAAATCATCCGTCTGGACGATCGTGCTAAGTACGGTGGAAGGAGTCACGGGAGTGACGCCGGTCGTAACACCGAACGCCACATCGTCGTACATCGTCGGGGGTAATCGAGAGACGCCCGGTATCGTCACTGGATATACACGAGCTTGCTCTACCCCGGCGGGGGAGCTAACGAAACGGTCCAGCTTGTCCAGCAAACTGACGCCATCGATGGCGGGCGCCAACAGAGGCGTCACCGTAGTCGACATGTTGACGAAGTGCCAGAGGGCGCTAGGCCGCTGCGAACTACTTGTTGAACTGTTTCTCTTCCTCTTTTCAGGAACTAAACAAACACACTTCACCGGGCGCCACCAATCTACAGTGGCGCCGTTCGTCGTACCGATGACCACACACAACACTAAAAGTTAACGGTCGGGGGGAGCCGAAGAGCACGAGGAATCTGGACGCGACCGCTAGCTGCTAGTCGGGAATCGAAAGTGAATCCTCAGTCAGGACGGACGCACGGACGTGTCGGTCGTGTTGACAAACTGGACACCATTTTTCACTCTCCAGATCCCAGTTGCCCCTTCATGTCTCCCTCTACAGCTACCAACTATCCCCCCCGGGGGAGCGGAAATGAAAGGGAAGTCCACTGTTATTGAATTATCAAACATTCGCATACAACGTGGGGGGGATGCTCCTCTGACTCAATAGGTTTGTGGCGCCACGGGGCGACTGTTGAGCTCTCCCCCAACCCCTGGCGCACCTTTCCTGGAATGATGAGGACGGGTTGGCACACGTTTTATGGTAATCGCTTTACTTCAATTAGTGGCCAGGTCAATGGCAAAGAGGCGAACGGTGCGGCACTGCACAGAGGCACTGACTGCTTCAACTCTTTCATTTCCTGCGTGTGCACATGCGGCGATGCCCGGGTATGAGGTACAAATTTTGTGAACGACGATGACCGCTCAGTGCCGAGAGGGCGGCAGAAGAGCTATTATGAAGAGGCGACGATTGGTCGGTCTGCGTCACGTCGTGCGGTCGACATCCATTTCGGGAATCGACAATGGCACCACCGCCCATCCACCCACTCTCATGGTCATATGGCCATGGCCTCAGATCGGAGAATGAATCGGAATCGAACGACTGCCGGTGCACGATTGTACCTGACGTGACTTCACTCCCACCACACCTCGCGGACATACGCAACGTGACACTTTGGATGTGGTCAAGGTCTGTTTTACGTTGTTTTTGGGGAGGCCACGGGCTGGTTGGGAAGCAGAATCCAGACAAGACACCAGACACGACTGGCTTCTCGTTTTCCCCATTCTTAATGCCTTGTGCTTTTTGTGAGTTTGTCGCAAAGGAAAACTTTTCCCCTAATCCGGTGGCCAAGGGACGGTGGGGTGGCGATTGCGGAACTCAACAACTTTTCCGAGGGGGTTGGAATTTTTAATTTATTTTATGGAAAATGCATGTGCTTTTTGCATACACTCCGGCTACGGGGAATGCTGTACCTGGGAGCCGTACAGTGGATGATCTATCGCTTTTTAGCTCTGAAATCACGGCGAGGATAAAGCGGGAAGAAGTTATTGGAACTATTTGCTGGAGCGCTGGGGACCCCGTGACAATGGCGAATTGTTTTTCATTGTCGTCGGTTGTGCAAATAGTTGGGTAATACCCGGAACTCGATTCCTGACCTCGGTGTGCTGCTGATATTACGGCTTTACGGAGGAATATGTAGCATTACCATTAGCACACATGTCCCGGAAGCCAAGTTCGATATTAGATTTCTGATGTAAACTTCAACAAACCTACACATCAGAGCTTGATCTTCCAGGATGAGAAGAATTGATGTAAAATCAATCTACTAATGGGGTGCGCGACCACAACCACCAACGTGAGATGCTGTTGTCGTCGAGGAAGGGACTGATTAAATTGTAGGTAAGCGAAAAGGTACAGGCACAGTTCAGGCTCTTGCGGCATCTTCCCAGCCATTGTGTGAAAATGTGTCAACTCATCAGCACTCGCTAGGCCAAACGGAATTAGGGGGGCCAGGATTCATGCCAGTGAAAACAATGTCAACCTGTTACCATTTTACCTTCGACATAACATGGCTCAACAGTACCACGGCCAGCCATTGTGCCTTTAGCGAGGAATTCGCTTTCTTTCGAGGGCATCCTAGAAGCCACGAATCGCAACTCCTGCCGTTGGATGCACGTGGCATCAGTACGAAAAAGGAAGATTCTCCGAGTCGAGGTTGCGGTTCCTGATTAACGTGACCTACATCTCATTTCCTAAAACTTGGAGAACTCGACGGGGAATGTGGCGAGTGCAGCTCCACATCGGATCGCAACTCGAAGTGAAAGAATGAGTCCTGGGTTGCATTAAAATACGCCTCATTATTTGCAGCATGGAAGCATTAAATGTAGCATCTTTGTCGCTGAAGGTACCTCTCCTCAGCTCGGCTGATGTGGTTAGTGCGGAAAGGATTCCTTCTTCCTCTGAATAACACGAAGCTCGTGTCGAAGCCCAAACAACCGTAAATGCCACTTAGCAAGATGTCACGGTAAGATATAACGGCGCGCGTACTAGCATCATGTCTATGGAGCTAAGGAAGAGCGCGAACATTTCCATATGGTCCTTTCCCGCGTTAATCCCGCGCGAAAGTGTGCCAGGCCGCACAGCGTGGAGCGTGTTGGTTAATTATGATAATGACGATGCTAGTGGAGGGTTGTGGGATGAATAGAAGAAGAAAAAAAAAACATTAAATCCGAGAATCTCTGCAAAAGCGATTCCTCGAGCCCTGGCACGACGATGTGGTCGTGTATCCTTCGTGGCCACCGCATAAAGCATTAATTACGGTGAAAATCAAGGTGGAAATGCACATAAATCTTCACACAGCTCTGCAGGCCTAGCGCGAATGGTGGTTGCATTCAGGAAGCATAAATCAGTTCAAGCGACACAATTGCCGTCCCGGGGGGTGCCTGAAACGAGGCGCCGGCTTTTCTTTTTCTGCAAAGGAACCTGTGGCGATGATCTTCATCGTGATGATGTGGGGTGATGGTTTTATGTTGCCTTTATTGAATTGTGATGCCACCGCGGACACATGCTGTGCGCGTAATGGGCAAGATTAAAAGATGCTTCAGCAGTTCGATTCAATGGCCTGCTCGTGTGGAGCGATGCGTGCGGGGACACCTTACGTGACACCAAGCACCGCTTTGATGTACGGTCACTGCAGCCAAAATGGAGCAGATCGGAGCGGCATATTTTTGAAAAACGATTCCCCCACCGAAAAAAAGAAACAGGCAAAACATAATTTCCATTTGCTTTTAGGCTGAAAGAAGGTCATAAATGCGATGGTAATAAGCGCGGGTCTGGGTCATGGCATCTTCAGCAGAATGCCGAAGAGCAACTGAAAACTGAAAACTGTTCCTTTATGCTGGTACGATCGCTACACATTTGCATGCAGAAACATGGCAACGGATTTAGTCACTTCAGCACCGTAGCACTCCACTTGAAGCGTAGCTTAGCGACAGAGGGTCAGGATAACATGCGCCCCAGATCAACGTGCGCTCTGTTCCGTCGTTCTGTCTGTGCTGCCTTCAAGTGTATCACGCTGAAGTTGTTGATGGTAATTTTCGCTTACGGGGAGAACCCTAGAGCTGTCGAGTGCAGGCCGAGGCTAACTTTTACCCCGCGTACCAGTGACCTACTGCAGTTTACTACTAGATTGGTGTTCTGGCTTTCGAGTATTGGCATTCATTTCGCGAGTAAATTCGAGCTTCGGCGAGTTTGTGGATTAATAAGCCATTTGTCATATACTCATAGGTAATGTCGTTATGTTTCAGACATGTTGCAGGGTTATGCCGAGTGGAATGTTTCCTCTGCACTCTTATTCGTTTTGCGTTCATATTTTGCTATATTTTCAATTCAATGTTTCTCGAGCAAAGTTGCCACTCTGGCCCAGCAACTAGCACAGTCCCTGCGCACCAAAGATGCTTTAAAATGTCACCCAAACTGAGATCGGTTCATTTGCTTTCGGAAAATTAATTTGAAACTTTCCATCGGCAGCCAGACAGCCAGATTCGCCACCGGCCATTCCACGAAACGAAACCCAATCCCCTTCACTCCTTTCGGGCGGAGGATACCTTATGCTGGCTCAAGGGAAACAGCAGGATCAGACCACTGGCACCCGGGGGGGGTGGTGGACGCTTCTTCACCTTTTGCTGTCCGCGTATTCCGTCAGCGTGGGCATCGGTTTCGATGCTAATTCACTTAATTCCACACCTCCACTGGCGGCCTAAGCCAGACTAAATCTCCACTCCGATGGAACTGTAATCAGACCATCCTCCTTCTCCTGTGCCGGATCCCCCTCCCCCCAACCCTAGGTCTGATCTAGCTTCGGGGTTCGCTGCTCGATTGTTGTCATTACGTCCCAGCTGAAACGCCCCATTGGGAACACGACCAAAAACTACGCCATCACCTGGTGATCATTTCACTCGAGCGCAAAAGGGGGCGCAGTGGGGAAGTGGGGCGAGGATGATTGCCACCGGCAAGGGCAACAACGGACCAGAAACGGAAGGTCACAAGGTCCCCACTGCCTGGTCGGTAGTACTGTTTGATGGTGAGTGTTGAAGGCAAAGAAGAAGAAGAAGTACAATTTTACCACCTAATCCTGCTAATCCTATTACACGGCATTCGGTATTCAGTAGGACAACACCCACCACACCAGACCGGACTGCCGACCGAGTACCGAAGCAAATGTTTGGTTGTTCATGTTTGGTTTCGGTTTGGCCCCTGGCGGTGTCAGCCATCGCGGTGCCCTTTGGCATCGAGACGACGGCTGCACGCCTGCTACGATGTACAGTGAGCTGCACTCCACTGTCAGCCAGGTCATCAGCGGACGTCCGTGTGCAAGGAAATGTTGCTAATCAGAGGAGGCCCTTGTGTGTTTTCCGACTGACTGCAGGGTTTCAATTAGTCTGCCGACAAGAGATTCGCCGGTACGGCTATTCTTCGTCGCCGGTGATGCACACAGTACGCCCAGGCTGGTAGAAAATGAGACTTTGTGACAGATCAGATGACGACACACATCTTTCTCAGCGAAAATGTTAACCTAGCACTAACACCAACCGCACCGCACCCGCCATAACCGATCACTCGCACACTTCCGAGCAAACGATAAAAAACACTTTGCTGGAACGACGAGCCAAACTGATTACAACTGAATAGTGACGGGGGAGGACCTATTCCCATAGCCACCACCATAACAATGAAGGCACGACCACAAGCGACAGGTAGATGGCGAACCACACCGAGATCACCATACACGGAAAAACGATATTAATCACTCCGTTGGGGGTGCCCCCTTCAAACGTAGTTACATCGACTGACTCATCTCTGACCACAACAACAACAACAGCGCGGAAGGGCCTCTGTTCAGCTGATTAGCGTCCCTCGCAGGACGAATGTAAACACACGATCTATACGACCGAAATCCTGTGGCAACGCGCGCAAACCACCTCTGAGCTCTGGCTACTACGCTAGTACCGCGCGGGTGTTCTGGCGAGCGAACCGTTCCGTCCCGTGGCGAGTAACGAACTGAGCAGGCGACGACGATGACGACGACTAGCTGGGAAAGCTCGTTCGTGCGACGCGCGCGTTCTCAAGCTGAGGCCGTTCACATAGTAGCCCGTGGAGAAGCTTCGTACTCACCATGCTCGCTCACTATTTGAGACGTCGGCCGATCGAAGGGAAAAACACTTTCCACGTGTTCCCGCTCGCCGTTTTCTCACCGAGCTGGAATCGGTTGCTGGTTGAGTAGAGGATCGCACCACGTGGGATCACCAATGCCCCTTCAAAGTGTGATACATTCTAGCATTTTGTTGCAACCATACAGCAGGCAATGAATACGTTGCGCACAGTTGGCATCGTTCGATGGTTTGTCACAAAAACCAAAAACGATAAACCACAACCAACCGCACCAGGCCCGCGCAAGTGAAAACGGCGACGCCACAGACTGACAAACCATGCTGGAAAATGGTCGTCATTTTCATCACTCATGTGCTGTGCGGTCGACTGTGAGGCTAAGCACACAAACAAACACACGCACCTGCAGCACCATGACGGCTGTGGCTTGGTGGCAATACGATTCGAGGAGAAGAGCGAACGAGTGAACGCTGCATTGCATTATGTTATGTTGTTTCGTGATCCTCACCAATGGACCACCGGCAGGCAGCCGCGTTTTGCGCGCGCGTTTCAGGTTACACGTGACCGGAAGTGCACTCCGGCAGGCTCGCGAGCTGCTAGGGAAGGGAATCGGAGCACCACGAAGGACACGGCCTACCATCGGTGGTCGGTGGAAAGTGATAAATTGTTGCACCAACCGCCGGTCAACAGTTTCGAGGCACGGCGCGCTCCCCACTGCACGGAGCCACTTCCATTCCAGCCCTTTTTTTTGTGTGTTCTTCGTTTTTCATCCTGGGCTTCGGCTGGCAGGCTGGCCGGGCACTCTGGAGCCGCGGCTCGGTGTGTCATGAGGTTATGTGGTGGCCGCATAACAAAACAAGAAGAAAAAAAGGCGCAGGAAAAAAAAATGGAAAACCGTTGACACTCCAGCTCCAGATTAGCGCGACAACTGAATAGCAAACAGTGCGGACAGGACAGACCGCTTTTCGCCTATTTTTACTCCCAGTTTTTTTGTGTGGTGCCCCCCACCGGTTTTTTGCGCCTCTGGTAAATTCATTTAGATGGGTCACAGAGATTGTTGTTTGCTTTGAACAGGATAATTAGTCGTAATGGTTGTTTATAGAGAGAGAGAGTATAGTCGTTTGCTTTTGGGCTACAGCAGCTAGTGCCGCTGCTGGTGCGCTACTGTCACGATGGCAGAGTGTTGATTTACACGAAAAAGAAGATAATTGATGTGTGTGCCAGGTTGAGGATAATTACACCCTGACAGGCATAAGCTGCTATTCATTTTAGCGTAGGGCCTTTTAATTATGTAAAATAATATCTGCGAACCAGTACTGCACCATCTGCTACAAGCGTTTACATCCATCCAGTAGAAAAGGGGATTCTGCACTGGATGCTTGGAAGTCAAATGATGCAATTTTGTAATCTACGCTAAGCTGCACCGATCAATCGAAGTTTGCTCTAATCCGACATAATGTTTCTCTTCACTTTCTCATGCCTCGACGACGAGCAATACACGTCAAACACGTGTTCAATCACGAAACAATCAACTGCCAGTAGCATAGAAACCACAGTACCGAGAAGTTCAAACCGGTGAAGCTCAACTAAGCATCACGTTTCCGTCGTTCCGGCCGAAGGGAGCGCAGTCTGGGAGCGCTGGTGCTGGTCGATTACAGGTAATGTTGGAATGCCGATGATTCGTCTCATTCCTCGGTTGGGCAGTTACAGACAGAGCTCAGACTCACCGGCAGCAGTAACTGCGGCGGCATAAAAAGACACACGCTCGTACATCAAAGCATCTCATAAATCTAGCCGCATATCATAGCATGACCTATGGTGCACTCTCTCAAGTACGTGTTCTGATATTCTGGGAATGTTTCTGAACTTTTTCTATGCATCTTGCTACAGAACTTCAAAGTCCGAAAGCCACCGTTGATAGACAGCGAGTCGGCTCTGGCAGGCAACGCGGTGCTTCGATAATGAAGATTCCGTCAAACTACCTTGTCTTGCCTAGCTGGCTGATCTTTTCAAACGTGCCAAGCAGAAACAGCTCAACTCCAGGTGTGCCCCAGATTTTCCTGCGAAAATCGTGAAGGAATTTCTGTACCACCAATGCGGCGTTTCGTCAGGTGTCAGAGCAGGAATGAGGGGACTCCATTGCGGCTCATTATCGACACTGTCAACCATCCAGTCATGTGTTTGGCGATGACACATGTTCGCGGTTTTTCCGGTGAATATTGCGCGGGAAAAAGGCGAGTACGAGAACGGACCAAAAAGTTCAATTTCCTGGTCGGAGGCAATTGTGTTTGCAAATTGCAATTTCGTGCACCCAACCTGGTCATAGGTGGTCATCGATTCATTTCCCGTGGAAAATTGGAATGCCATCAACGGGTTTGGTATTAGTTCAGAGCTTGTTTTAGGTTCGCTTTGTATAATTAACATTTACATTGTATTTTTAATAGTTACACAGAACCTAACGCACGGTTGTAGCTTTTCGCCATGAGAAAATATTTTAGTATTTCCAAATCGCTACACAACGATCCCTTTGAGTGGTTCCTGGAAGCAAACAACGATTGCCTCATTTCGTAGCCATGTCGAATTGCTTTTCATTTTCCAGCCGCCGGAGCTATTAGCTCGGATGAACCTGTCAATCCATCATCGTCATAATCGTGTCCTTCATCTCTTTATCCCTATCGCTCATCCGGAGTGGGAGGGAGGCGTCTATTTACTCACCACCCGCTTGTCAACAAAGGATTGTCGAAATGCAGAGTAAATTCCACAGACAGACGGATGACTGTTGCTAGTTGGTCTGTTCTGTTCGGAGAGCACGCGCTCCCTTCTTGTCTCCACAGCCCTCAAATGTTTGTCATTATCAGGGAACACTAATCAAAGGTTAATAATGAAACCCCAGCCAGACAAGTTTCAGTCAAGGTAGTTCGAGTCAACCGTTTCGTGATTGAACATTGACAGCAACCAGCTAATGCCAACGAAACATATCAACATATTTATGCTTTCAGCGAGCACATTTTTCATCAAAGCAATAACGACACCAAATGAAAGAAATGTACAGCACCACATCCACTGTACAAACCAATGTTGTTTAATTGTTTAAAAGACATTCTTTCAGGTTGGTTAACCCCAGCACGAAGGATTGTGGCCCGTTTTTGGGAACATGGATTAACGGTTGGTTGATAGTTTCTGCTACCGAGCAGCGAACAACGCAAAATGCTCTCACCCAAATGTAGCTTCACTTGGAAGTGCTCCTCTTTGCAAAACAATCCGACAAATGTGAAGGAAACCGGCATACCATCAGAGTCTGACATGCTGACTACCTTGTCACCGCTCGGTAGCTGACACCGACCGAAAACGCTGTTTTCCTGAGAGCCTCCATATGTGAGTTTTTGCGCTTGTTGCCGTGTTTTAAGTTTATTTCTTAATCTACGGAGAAAGCGACAAGACCGCGGACCGCGTTATGCATCCTACACCACGGTGTACGGTTGTGTAAGCTGCTAGAGGGGCTTCCAGGTTGTGCAATCTGGCTTATGCTACACACATACCAAAAGTACCGAGATTGCTTTGAATTGGAATTGCAATAAACGAAATATAAATTAGTATTACGTGCTGCTATGCGATGGAGTCATGGCGCAAAAAAAATGAAAATTGTTAAAGGGGAATGACAGAAATTAGAAATGTTTGTGTAATTTTCATTAAGGAGCATACTGCAGAGCTCTAACAAGCACAAGAATGTAATAATTGTGCAAGGACAAACCAACTTCAAAGCACTAGCAGTGTGACGATCCATGCTAACAATCCGATGCGGACGGAATGCGGTTGGAAATTGCATTGATTGGTTCGGAAAATTCCACAATATCGACCATGTATGACCCCTTAAGAGGAGTCTACTTAAAAAGAAGTAAGCAATCGTTACTTTGGATTATTGGAAGGAATCGATAAAAGCAAAGTGCCAATGGTTGCACCGAAAACTCCCGCACCATTCGACGAACTGATTTATTGTCTTGTTGCAAATTGATCGATAATTGAAATTCAACAGAACGCCATCCACGGGCACATCTAAAACGAGCTGCACCGATTGGAATTTCGCTTGAATTGCAAAACTTTTCAGATGAGAATGCAGCAAACACGCGTTTGATCTTGCCAGAGCTCTTGTCTGCCTGGACTTCTTACCATTTACCGAAAGACCAGGTCACGCGGTGGTCTACAACCTACAATACCGACAGACTTGGCCAAGATGGTGCAACTTTTATTCCGATCCCGGTCGGGGTGTTGATTGATTAAAATTCGCTGTACAATCCACACTCCACACTGGAACCTACCACACTATTACGTCGGTCATGGCGGAATATTTTTTGCCCCCCGTTCCAAGCATCGTTGCAAGAAGTTTCATTCGCTCAATGTTGTTGTGTCACTGTGTCAGACGTAGTGCATGAACCTAGCATTGCACTGGAGTAACTATTCCCGGGTCTTGGTATGACGATGACGTGCGGGAAAACGGGCAAACGGGAGCTCTTTCGAGACAGAGAGGGGAATTTGTTATTAAAAACAATAAAAAGAAGGGATCGGGAGTACAACAAATCATGCGTTCTTTCCATCGCGACAAGCAACGCGACAAATTAACGCACAGATAATGGTGAGTGCAATAGAAATAGAAATGTATTCTGTGCACTGTTTGTAGCAGCCATCCTGTGTGTCCCCAGTAAGCGGAATGACTTGTCGGCCAAGTCAGCCAAGGCATGTTTGGCTGGAATGTCTTCGTCGAATTTCACCATTCACCGCGTCACATTCCGTGCTCTAGTTTTCTTCACGAACTACACGCTGCTCTGTGGCTGGCCTATGAAACGAACTCAGCACTATAGTGGAGCGAGAAAGAAGGATGGAGGACGAGCCCTGCCGTCTTTATGGTGGAAATGGTAAAAAGTTGGACTAACTTGTTGTCAGGCTGGCAGGGAAATGAATATTTTACGCCTTCATCTCGAGAGAGAGAGAGAACCAGCAGGAGATAAAGAGGTGAGAGCGAGTGGAGGGATTGTGAAAGTTGAGATTACAGAAAAAACATGGTCGAGAGGAAAAAGCATCAGAAACAATAAACCGTATCATTTCCTCGCGCGACTAATGCTTTCCCGTGGAACAATGTGCACTGCACGATGGAGGCACAGATCGAGACGAAGAGAAGATGTTAAAATAATTGCAAAGCTGTCGGTGTTAAGAAGCGCAAAAAAATGAATAAAATAACCCACGTCACCACTGGTGACAGTGTTGCGCATACCGTGGAGGAAACCACACGGAAATGCACCATCAGAGGTGCCACAAGCCCAGTGTCCCAATGTGTCCCAAATAAACAGCGCACGATAATAAGGCAAAAGATGGTTGCGAGTAGCTATAAAAAAAGAACGCGACTCACACGGAAATACGCAACTTAAATTCCGTTGCGTGTCGTAATGAAGTATGTTTTCCATTTAATTAAAACATATTTCCGACACTTGTCGTGAATTGACCTGACCTGACGACCTGCTACTGCTGACAGTGGTGGTAGTCGCTGACCTGTAGATTATCGTTTTCATATCAATTAAGGGAACTCCAGGAGGGGGAATTGTCAAAAGCCCACGTCACGGATGTTATGGAGGGGTCATAAAAGAGGATTTCTTTTTTAATTTCCACTTGGCACCCCCTGGCCCCCCTCCGTAACCCCCTGGTGAAGGTGTCGCATTATTAAAGGTTGGTGCGCTATTGTTTATAGGGTGAGCTTAAGGGAGGCTCGTACACCCGGAAATAAACTGCTGGAAACCAGGTTCCCGGGATCCCGAGGTTTTTGGAACGGTGTTTTACCGGAACCGATGTCGATACCGGGCAACAGCCTGGCTTTTGAGCGGTCGCGGGACTAGAAGAGAAAGGTTCACTGTTAACAAAAAAGAGGGGAAACGGTGGCCCCCGTATGCCACTAGGGTTAAGGGCTGGTGTACATAATCTACTGAGGGAGGCTCGGTGGTTGGTACCTTCTGCTGTAAAGCTTAAACAGAGCGAACAAAATGGACGAACACCTCAAGCGCGCTTTGGGTGAAATTTATTGGGGATTTACTCTGTTCCTCCCTCCGAAATCCCGAGGGGATAGGCGACTTGCGGCTGAATGTCACCGCTGGGGATTGTGTGGGGTCCGCTGGGAGGATGCAAGGGCAAGGGATTCCTAGGGATCCACCACCACCAGACCCTTCGATTTCTTCTCCTTTGATCCCTCGCCAAAGGTAGCGTTGGACCGCTTTGCACTTTATCAATCGCAAAGGTTATGTGAGGATAATAACCTTAAGAAGACCGTTGGTCAATAGAGTAGCGAATGTGCGGCCAGGACAGTCAGGCAGCCAGGCAGACAACGCAACACAAGGACGTATACACACGACTCCTATCATAAAACTGGCACTGGCTTACTTGCTGAGCTGATAAAGAGCGACTGAAAAAAGAGGGAGAGAAAAGTGATCTCGGGGGGGGGGGGGGGGGGAATCCACGAAACACGACCCCAAAGGGAGAGCGATTTTTACGCCGCAAGAAGTTTGCTAAACCTCATCAACTTTACTTTCAGGCTTTCGGCTATGAATGAGCCAACGTTTGAGCCACTTGAACCACTTGTCGCTGGTTGCTGGTGGTGGTGGTGGAAGTGGTGTTGCTTCGACTCCCGAGCATACATGAGTGATGGGGCAAAAGTTATCGAATCAAGTTGGGCATTCAATTCCATCCCCAAAAACGGCATTAAATGCTGAATGCTGCCATTGTGAGATATGTTTAAAAGTTGGTTAATACAATACACAAAAGTCCCCACCATTTCCGACGACGATATCTTATTGACTTTTGCTGGAATGTATCCAGACGATGGAAGAATATGTCTTTGGTTTTAACTCGCATTGCGCTTGTTTCAGTAAATCGTGACTATGTAAGAAGATTTATTATAAAAGTTACAGGTTTTAATTTATTATAAAACTTACAGTTTACTGTAAGGTCCTAAAAACGAATTAACAAACGCACCGTTGAGCGTTGATGGAGGCGCCCTTTTAAATGGAGGCGCCAGGTAACCGGTAGTTTTTAAAGGTTTTTAATAGCTATTTAAATGGAAAAATTCCCAGGAATCTCAAATTCCTTTATGTGGTGAATGTTGAAATGTTGAAATAGTGTTTCTTCATTCGTTTTTTCGAAAACTGTTGTCATATATCACCAATCTTCAATTTCAGCATATGCATAGAATAGAATTACATAGAACATACAGTTAATGAACAAACTCAACATACATACGCTGCGTTATCGCTGCGAGACCCCTTGGTGATGACTTCATATTTTGCGTCAAAAATGCAGTTTGAAAAGTCGCAAAACTTTTTCTTCCCGACGCACCGTGCGTCGGGTGTCGTCAACACAGACGCTACACACAGTTCGGTGAAGATAAACCCACGAAAAACCTGTACGGTGTCTGGCACGTCGGTGGAATATGTTTTGGAATGGAACAAATCTGTTTGTTCCCACCGCTTTCGGCAGCTTCCAACGAGACGAGGATCATCACGCCAACGGACGCGCGAACGGTGAAAAGATATTATTTTCGGATTTTTTTCCGAATTCCATACCTCCTCTCCAAAACCCACCATCGTGCCCCAAACGAGAACCTGTCTCAATAAAGGGCTTGAAAGCAGACGGTGAGTTCGTTAAAGACTTGCTACAAATTTCTCCGGCACCACCGTGTCAGCCGAGCCGATTCCCATGCCAATCGAGCCACGAAACATTTCGAACACGTTTCCGGGAAGGTGTTCAAATGAGGAGTGAAAGAGCAAAAAATGGGGCAAAAAAATCACATCCCGCGTTAGGAAGAATCAGGAAGTGCAAAAAGGGGCAATCGCGATTCGAGAGATTTGAGGGCTAGAGTGCGGTCGGCGGAACCGCTATTGATACAAAGTTTATTGCTTTTCCGAGAAGTGTCGCGACACACAAAAAAAAGAGCGAAATAAAGAGAAACAGGAAAGCTGAAAAAGAGGCTGAACTGCAGCCAGTGGGAAGGGTAGGAAGTCGAAATGTAATTGCAGTTTAATAGCAGTTCGGGCGAGGGAGCGAGCACGCTAGGTGCGACGAGGTATTAGCACCCTTCGTCCTTCCGCCGGAAAGAACAACCTCGCTTTCGTGCGGTAGGAAAATCAAACATTCGGAAAAGCGTTCGAAATTAAAAATTCCTTCACCAGTTGCATCGATCAACGGGCATTTCGGTTGGATGGATCTGGCGGATACGGTGGGATTTAAATCTTTATGCAAAGTGTACTCTTCCGGATGATCGCCTCGGTATTGAAGGATTTCGGTGGTATGCGAGCGAAGCCGGAATTGAAGTGATTGTTGGTTTTTTTATCGTGGAAAATACCCTCTAAAAATGAAATGAAAGTAGTTAAATTCTGGGCTCCTCGTTCGACTAAGCTGCAACCGTCCCCTAAGCTCGGATTTGAGACTAATCAGTTCGAAACAGAGGACCCCTGGTTCTACTTTGAATCCACTTCCCTCTTGGACTCCTAAAATATGGCCCCCCTGAGCTTAAGTAGTCTCAACCGAATTTACCAAAGCACTGCGTTTGATGTCCTGCCGGATCCATACCGGATCATAAACTGTACGATCCTAGAAGACCTCAAAGACCCCCAAAAAAAAAAAACGTTCGTATCGTGGCGTAAAGGTTGGACCGCTCCGTTTGACTTTCTCTCGGGTGAAAATGAAATCCCGAAACCCTTGGAATTGCTTCATAAAACGAGTGCTTCAAGAGCGCTTGGGGCAAACGAAGCGATTGACTTCAGTCTCTTCTTCACCGATGGAGGCGCCAGTGCCCCACAGCTGATCCGCGTCGGTGCCGATGGTGCTGGTTTGTTTTTGACTTTCGCTATCGTAAAAAAAAACAACAAATAAACAGTAAAACCACACAAACACAGACACGCA
>NC_064877.1:20415000-20437500 GCF_943734665.1 Anopheles aquasalis | reverse complement strand
ACAGGACGCTTCTCTGAGTTCTCCACCCCGTTGGATTTTTTAAAGCACCCAGCCGACGACTGTGCCACCCGCCTCTCAACCGCAAGTGTTATTAAACGGAACGGAAAGCTTGTGGTGAAGTGATGCATAAATGCATCAGATGCAATCGATCTTTGTCTGCTTCACGCTTCTGCGAGTGGTGGGGCTGTTGGTCAGCAACAAAGCGGCGCCAACCATCTCCACCACCTCTCCCTCTGTCTCTCTGGGCAAACAATGTTCACTTTCGATAGTTACGGTTCGATAGGCAGACAACAGCAAACGATTAGCGGGCATACGTGCTGATGCGAAAGTGTTTTGTCCACAGCCGTTCCCTTGTTGATCTGTTGTGCCATGTAACCACGCGTTTACTTTACTTTTCCCTTTTTTTTGTTGCTTATTCAATTCACTATCATGCAGCTTTTACTTTTCAGCCAACAATTATTTCCTATTTGTAATGTTGTACCTTTTTTGGGGTTTGGGATTGAAAATTTCATCAAATAAACAAGTTTTTATTTAGAATCAAATTCTTAATATTTTGTTGTTGTAATAATTTGCCTGGTTAATGGAACTTTTATTGAATAAATGGTGTTCTAGGTGAAAATCGTTGAAAAGAAAACATAACACATATGATAAGAACATGAGAAATTGTAATTAAAGTCTCAAAATTATCTCAAACTGATTTGAAACCAAAGAAATTTAATTAAATCATGGAAAAACGTAGTGCTATTCAAAGAAATGCTGAACAACCGCGTCTCTAACGACTCAATCGTCACTATTCCTCTTCAAGAACATCAAATCCTTGAGCGGATTTGATAACCAAGGCGGCATTCTCCAAGCGCAATCAGACAGCATGCTCCACGTAGCACGTTCCGTTTGCAACCGCTGTGCTCCGCTTTCCAACGACTCTCGTACCACCGAAAATGGGAAGCATGTTCCTTCTCACATAAACCTTCCGTTTGTGCTTTTAGAGCTCGTTACATATTCTTCATACACTTCCCAACTGTGCTTCCGAGGGAAACCACTGCATCTGTAGCAGAGGCAACATCACGTCTCTTAATGGTAGACGCTCCATTAGGACCGTGAGCACGCAAGCAAATCAATAAAAGTAACAAATAGCAAACACAATGCTACACACATCCTGAGAGCGTCACTGTTTGGTGAAATAACATGAAAAATCTGTAACAATCATCATCACCGCACCTGCAACACTGCAAAAAGGGGGCAACACAACAAAGACGCTAACAGCGTACGAGAGAGAGATGGTCAAAAGGAAAATATGAAAAATGCACTTATTTATTATCACATTTGCTGGCGGTTGGCTTCTTGCTTTTATCATGCGAAAGCATTAGAACGGAAGGAAGGAAGCGAACAAGTGTGTGCTTGCAGCAGCTGCTTCCCGCCGGTGTTGCTTCTTTATTGCAATTGTGTTTCGCGCCGTCTGTTCCGCGGCCTGGCGTCGTCGTCATCGTAATGGACAGCCGCAAATGGTCGAAAGTGCACTTTGCTCTTGCTTTTATCGCGCAATTCTAATGTGCAGCTGGATCGGATTTTTTGGGTTTTTTTTCTCTCTCTCTCGATCTCCCCATTTCTTACATCCAACTTCCTTTAAGATGGTTCCTTCCTTCCTCTGTGCACGGTGCAATTCTCGAACATGTGCAATGCAGGTTGCGATCTAATGTTCTTGCGTTTACTCTGTGCACCTTGTTTGCTTTGGGGCATCGTGTACATCGCTCGTGAGCTGGCTGCTAGTGAGCTGTGCATTGGCTTCACTGGCGTAGGTAATGAGCGGCAGATGCCTATCGTACGGCAGTACCAGGGTGCATAAGAACACCGCAATGATTCACTTACTGCGGTCCATGGTGCTGCAGGTGATCAGCTAAACAAGATCGGCCAGATAGGCCGGAACCAGCGATACTCGTTTCGCCCAACGAGAGCAGCTGTGATCGATCGGTATGATTAGCTATTACCACTGGGCGCAACAGCTGTGTAGTGTAACAATTGTGATTCGATTTGGTTTATGAGAATCGGATCAACAAACGGATCATTTAGAGATCTACCAGGTGCATGCATAAGTTTCTATCAGTTTTACTTGGAGAAGAATTGAGTGAGTGCATTGAATACAAACAGTGGTTTTTGTTTTATCGTTTAGTAATTAAAATGGAGTGGAAAATGCAGCAACACAAACCCAGCCATTGGAAACATAAGATTTTAAAAAATATTCCGCCTGAAAATTACGATTTTCTTGCACAAAAAAATCAACAAAATCCTATTCCTAGACTTTGTAGATATAGCAAAAAATACATATAATAATTAGTGTTGATCGTATCTTTCATAATTTTCAATAAGTTTTCAAGACGGAAGCCCTTATGAAACGCAATAAATAGCTACATTAATCGAAACCAAACATGCAGCGCACGTCTGTTCCGACCCAGATAAATTGAAATTAATATGAAACCAGCAAAGCTCCTTGAATCGCAATTTGGCCAACGTTCAGCAGCATCTGCTGCTGGTGCTCTGCTCAAATGAAGTATGTAAAAAGCAGTACGAAACGATGCAGCAGCACGGTAAAACGTGGATATAAATGTATATTGAAAAATCCTGTTGAATCCCGGGAACGCAAAGTAAATAATGGAATAAAGGGCCAATCCAATCCACCAGCAGCGGGCGCGCGCCCGAATGTACAGAACACCAAACTCATAATCCAAATGTGCACACAATCCAAACACCAAAGATGGCAGCGAAAGCAAAGAGAGTAGGGAGAAGGTGTTCCCGGGGCGGTGCGGATATTCTTGCTGGCTGGTTGGTGGTGATAACGCAGATACGCTTGAGTATGGTCATGGTATCCAACTTCAGCATGCGTTTTGGCCACCGAATGATTGGTGGTCGGTGGTAGTTCCCCGCACTTGGGCGGGCGGTTGGCTTAATCAACGAAGATTGGCCGCGTGGTGCTGGTGGCTCGGTTTGGTGTTTGAATAATTGAAAGCGTAACGTATTAGGTGCGGTTTTGCTGTTGCTTCTCGCTCATCCACGGGCCCAATGTCCTTCACCCCGCGTGAAGGCTCTTATGTGTGTGCATCACTGTTCGTGTTGCATCGAATTCCCTTTCCAGCGTTTGACAAACCCACTTCTAGTAGCTCTCCGATGGTTTCGCGCCGATTGCCCTGCGCAGTAAATGTAGTCTCTCGGTCGGTTGGTCGGTTGGGCAATTTTGGAAGCATTCCATGCGATGAAATGGAATGGAAAGCTAGCTAGCTAGCTGGGCCAAGTCAGCTATCAACCACCACCAATACCGTCGGTGCAAAAGGAAGGAAAAATGATAAAAATAGTGATCGCGCCAGTACGGTGAAAGTGAGAGAGAAAGAAGGTGGTTTTTATGTAATCCACGTGCTTCCTCCTATCTGCAGCAGGAGCAGCACCAGAAACAGCGCCAGGATACGGCATTCGTGTCCTTCAGCGATTAGAAGGATGATTTGAAAGCGAAGAAGAGTACACACGAGAGAGAGAGAAAGAGAATGCGAAAGCATCGCCGGCACGACACTCCTCGTGAGGACTGCGTCACGAAGTACATAAGGGTCCGCACCACCTCCTCCTCAAGCCTCAAATACATAGAACCACAACCAGCGTCATTTATCGATTATGAACAACCTTCATGACCTTAGTCAATGATTTTTCCGTTGCCCCTTGAACACAGGCGTCAGTGACGTGAGGTGTACGACGTGGCGGCGGGGCACGATGGTGGTGCTTTCTCCCCAAGCTCCTGACAACCGACGATATCCTTTCAGCAAAGAGCCAACAACGCAAACAAGTTTATTTATCATTCCTGTGCGCGTGTGTGTCTGTGTGTTCGCTTTGGAGTTGGTTTTGCTCCCATGACATCGATCCTTTTGCTTGCTTGCTTGCTTGCCACACACCAGAGCAACAGTTTGGTATCGGTGCCAGCGGGGTGGGAGAGAGCCTCCAAGTGTGTTACTTCAAGGATGCCGAATGACCTCGGTCGGTGAGTTCGCACACGGTCCTTCCTTGGTGTTGCCCTTAGCTTCTTACGTCAGACAGGACGAGAAGCAGCAGCAGCAGCAGTAACAGCAAACGGTAATCCCGCGGACACGAACATTATGTGCTCGTGGAGCAAATGGAAAAGTAAGGCTTACATATGTATTCCTTCGATACACCACAGTTGGAGTGTTGCAGTGCGCTCTGATGGATGTGGACAAGTCAAATGTTAAAAGAGGAAATGCAATCTAACCAATAAGGACCAACAGCAAAGGATCGTGAAGGATGCCACAGGATGTTTGCTAGTTCTCGGTTCTATTTTTAGAACTACTCCCTAAAAAACGACAGGATGTCAGAGAATGAATTCGATTTTAAAAGCTTCACCCCCAACCCCCCAAAGAAATGAAAGGTAAAGTAAGTAGCTTCCTCCTCTCAAGCTCTCAGCGGAACAATAAAATATACCTGCTAACCCGGCCAATGACCGGTCCCAGCGGCCCTGCGCCTGAATGATTGATGCCACCGATAGCATCGGTTTTTCCTTCTTCAACATCGCGTCACCGGCGGCACCACGCAGCACATGCAACAATGCGACGGAACGGTCCACTAGCACCAACACTTATGCTGCTCCTGCTGCTTATGCTGTGTGGCGCGCTTTCAGCCAAAAAGAAAAAAAAAACAACACACTTCGCGACTAATTTCACGATTCAGCAGCTACAACAACACGCGTAATTCACTTTCGTTTCGTTCAGATCCGTCTCAACGATGATGACGAAGGCGGTCTGGTAATTGGACGGTTTCTAGTGCGTCGATTGCTGTTGATTTCCATACCAGCGTAACACAAATATTTTCCTCTTTTACGTTGATAAACACTCGCAGCAGCAGCAGCAGCAGCAGCACAGGCGCGATATACACGATCGCGCGACCGAGTTTGTGTTGATGATCGATCGGTAGGCCAACAACTCCGGAGAGGCCGTTTTGATGCTGAAGAAGGAGGAGGAGAAGCAGGAGCTATCCGTAGACAAGATAATTAGTGGCACTGGCGGTGTAATTGCTTCACACTCTCACTGTGATCCGTTCCAAGCGCCCACGTTGATCAATCCCAAACAGAGTTTTCAGTTTATGGTAATATTTTTACCGACTTTCATTCTCTTTCGAATAGTTCCACTAAATATACGATTTAAATATTAAACTTCTACACCGCCGACAGTCTAAATACGTTCACAAATAATCACAAACTGCAAGCAGATGAGCAGCGCCCAACGGCAGCATTAGGACTAATCGAACCAAAATCAATCCAATCTAAACCACCACTTCTGCTAACGAGATGCTTGCCTGGCTTGCACACCCTCCCGATTGCGATTGAAGTCCAGTGGAGAATTGGGACACAGACAGCTCGCCTCCCTTCAAAAAAAAAAAAAAAAAAAACCCCGGAAGTACCACTCGTCTGCCCCAGCGAACGTACAAAAACGGACAGACAACAAGAGCCAGTGAGTGAGAGCAATTGTCGGTGAATGCAATAACCTACCCCACTGGTGAGGGGATCACGGGGAGACTGGGCGGTCTGCCAGACACTGGTTGTTTGCGATAAGCGTTATCATTTCACTACTTTCCATACAGACACACACCAGTGTATGGATGTGTAGAGTGCAACTGCATATGGTGCTGCTGCTGCTTTCCATACTCTTATCCGGCTTCGCCCCATCGCAATCCGAACAGCGTGCAGCGTGGCTTGTGGTATTGGGGGGGCGAATATGAGATTGTGTGTCGCGAACTGCTCGAGAGTCAAATGCGGTCCACGTCAACCACACAACCGCCGACAAGAGTCCTTGACCCAGTTCGGGGTACGTTCGGAGAGGGAGAGAGAGAGAGAGACACGCGACAACCACGCCGACGACCACCACCACCCGGCAATGGCCCGACGACAAAGGAAACGATGCACCATCGGACCTGGAGGAGAGGGAGATGCAATTGCAATCGCGCACCCTCCCCGTCAGACAAACTGTTGCATTCCAGTTTGGTGCAAGTGACGTTACCGACCAACCGACGGACACCGGATGTTGTTCTGAACCAATTTGAATGAATCTCTGTGGCCACCACCATCTGGAATCGGTTAGCGACTTTAACGCGCGTCTTCGGTTTCCACAATTGAACACAACCGTTTGCTTCCATACCGGTGCAGCCTGGTGTCTCTCTGTTTATCCGGTTTCAATGACGCAAGGGCACGGTGCATCATCATCTTGCAGAGCACTTTCTTCACGGTTAACCGATGACCGCGTCTTCGGAATCATGAATCGCGATGGTGATGGTCGCACGTGCCATACGGTCGCGATGGGACGTGTTTGGAAATGCGGAGCCAGCTTGACCCTGAGCGCGGCAAACCGAACGATGATAAGCTACCATAAGAAACGGGAACACGACGACGACGACCGCCGATGGACGATGCATTTGCATTGGCTGCAATGGTGATGGCGTCGTGCGTGGTTAATTGCAATGTCAATAGTCCAGTCAGACACCCTCGTAAGGGAGCAGCTTGGCGTGGTGATGACGAACTGACCCTGGAAGCTGAAGATCATCACCATCTTCTGCAGAATACTTTGTTTAATTTTTCAAATTTCATCACACATTTGAGGGAATCTGAACAAGGCGATTTTTTTTTGGGTGTGGTTTGTAATTCAATTCACAGTCAGTGACCAGTGAGGGCAGAGTCGTGGTACGTGAGATTACGCTCAAGATGGACACTAGATCTGCACAGAATTGCGACGTGCTTCTACCAGCAGAACCTCACTTTTCCATTAGCACAGAACGGGTCATCCCAGCAGAGAGATTTATTCCATTTCCAGGATCCTAACGCCCATGGGGATAGCACGTGCCAAAAGACGTAGAGCACTGAAAGGACACTCACCGTCGCTAACAGTCCACTGCTGACTATGCAACGTTAGTTACTGGTTATAGAAGAAGGGGAAACCGAGAATTGAAATTAATGTGTTCCTGGTGCAAAGTGCATCGCTTTGGGGCGTGCTTCTCTAGAGGGCAAAAGGATTAATTGAATCCGCCATCTCGCAACTCGAACTTACATTGCCCAGTACCCATCAGTTAAGGTCTGGAAACAATGGTATGATCGCGAACTAGCCACGGTTAGAAATCCGGTAGAAACGTAAGCTTTGCTGGAGTAAATCGTTGTACATTGTAACCATCGATTTACGATCGAAATGCCTCGCTAATCCATCCTAAACTTCTTAGTTTGTAGCAGTATCTCACTCAATCCTGCGCCAAGGAAGCAATTTTATGCAACCAACGCAGCAATCGCATCAAGGACAGTTGCGTTCCAGCCGCCCGTCGCAACAAATGAGCGGAGTGACGGCGCATTAAGAGAAGCGCATTGCGTACTGCAATACAACTTGACTTGGTGCTTGGGCTGTGTACAACTTTGCATTTAAGCATCAGACTGCACCGGTCCCGTCCTGAAATGACGAACGAGGAACAACGTTTTGCATTAATAGCCCGCACCGGCAAGTACACTTTCGATAAATGGTCACCCGTCTTTCAATTGCTTCCTGCATTCTCAGACGCTCACACGCCAGGTGGATCGTTAAAACGATCGTTCAGGCTGCGGCTCATATTTATATTTCTAACTGGCGCTCTGGCGGAAAACTGTTAGTTTTCTCAAGCAATAGCATATCCTGACCACGTGCTCGAGCGAGCGACGGACGCAAAACGAGTTTCAGAAAGTTGAAAAATGCACATCAAGCGCCAGTTGAAAAGGGACTAGATCTGGTACTGGAAAGGCAAGCTATAGCTCGTAACGACCATGCCCATGGGGTAATGGCCGGCAACGAGCGCGCGACATGCCGATGGTCCACGGCGTCGACATGGATCACTGGGAACCTTGAGAATCACTCTTGCATTTTACGAGTTTGCTGCTTCTTCGCTTTGCTTCGGACTTCGGATTCGAATCGAACGTGGATCCGTACGAATGTGCGGTAAATTGGAGAGCCCGACAGGCCAACATTCATCACCATCGCGACATTGCACGTACTGTAGAGTTCAACCGCACTGTAGACTTCAATGCTCGCGATCTCGCGCCCCTTACGCGTTAGTGTTGTAAATGTCATGTAGCCTGGAAGAATTCTTCGCCTTCGCCTATTTGCACAGCATAAAATCGTGAAATCTGGGAAAGAGCGGAGATTGCGAATTGCAAAAAGTTCAAATAAATCCAGCGACCGGTGCGAAAAAGAAGCGAAAAGTGTACCACCGCGAGGCGCGCAGTCCACAACACAGGATGGAAAGCCATCCCAGCTCGATGGTGGCGCTGCCCTGGCATTTGCAAAGCAGCGATCGCGATCGCGCGATCACACAGACACGCACACAGAGAGCCGTCGTCGGTTGACTGGCTGTGGCGTGCGCGCTCTCCGCGTAATCCGCGAAACGAATTCGCGATCGTTGAAAATAACATCTTTCAAGGTCATGCGGTACCGCGACACAACAGTACCTCGTCGTCATCCTCCAGGGCTCCAGGGCGAGAGGGCCCGACCAACAGCGTCGTGGATTTGTTTTTCCTTTTTGTGGCGGCATCATTACGGTAGTACAGCAGCTGGAGATGAGAGCTCGTTGGGAGCTGTACAGATGGTACATCAACCAGCAAACTTATTTACACTGGATCGTTGAGACAGTCTGTTTGATCGTACGCGATCGTGCACCAAAGAAGTACGTCTGGTGAATCAGCTCATCACAAAGCCGGGGACGGAACTGAGCGAAAGATCGATCAAGGTGTTTGCGCGTTATTGTGAGCATCACTTCGACGATCGACGATCGGGGGTGAAAGTGTCACACTGTCATGCTGAGGCGATTGATGGCGATTGCATTCGCTCGCGAGCGATCGAACTGTCAACAACTTGAATGCCGCACTTTGTTGGGAACCCGGGACCCACACAGACACATCGTCGTCGTTGTCTCTGCGCCGAGACCAGCCGTTGCCACTCCGGGATGCGTAATCATTTGACTTTCTAATCCAATGCTAATACTTTGTTGTGTGCGATACGATGCTGTGTAAATGCGGGTGAATTCAGTGATCGCAGTCCATCTTGCGATCGAATCACCGACCGAAGAAAGAAGACCGACCGGAGTCAGTCAGTCAGTCGATCATCAACAAAACGAAACCGAACGAAAACCGAACCACAACACGCGACCTTGAATTGTGTCTGTGTTCCACACAGCGAATGCTGATGCATGCAGCCACAGCAGAAGCAGTTCTGTCGGTACGGAATGACAACAATCTTGAACCGGCTGGGGCCGTTACCGGATTGGATCGGTTTATGCTCTCCCAAACATAGTCAGAATGGGGCCACAGAAACGGCTAACCTTTGCGCAGGATCGCACACCACTCTAGGCACTGACTACCTTCGCCTTCTCTTTCTCTCTCTCACGCTACTTCTTTCCCCTGCGCACCAGCGACAGTAAAAGTGCATCCGTTGACTGAATTTCACCTAAAAGGAACGCATCGGCAGCTGGTGTTGCCGGTTGGCGCGGAGGGGGGATGATGATCAAATTTCGACCGCATTCCGGTAAATGTCACTCAATGCATGAGGATGCCAGCCGGGGACGCCGGGGTCTTGGGGTTCGCTCGCTTACGCTCCTCACACCGCGGAACAGCGGAAGGTAAGGGGGAACTCGAACTCATAATGTGCCACAGGCAGTGCAGGAGCCAGGCCAATAGTTATGTGGCTTGAAGATCGCCCAAAAATGTTGCCACAAAAGCACAAAATCACACGCGCACATTCGTAGCGTGGTTCCGGATGGACGGGTCCGGTTTCTCGGGCTCGGGCCGAGAACATGAAGCGATTGCTTGGAACGGAACAAGTTTCTGTCGCACGGTTTTACCGACGTGAAGCAGACCGAAAGTGAATGTCTCCGCGTGTTCATACTAGAAAGGCTTGCTTGAGACTTTTGATACCACACAGTTCTGGTCTAATTGTCGTGGTGTGATTTGAAGCCGAGGTTCACTGCAAATAATCTCTGCGCTACGCTACTTGCGTTGCTCGAAGTCACTCCCCACAGTACTCCTGTTTCGGTGTCTGATTGTTATTAATGAGCGGCAAAGATACAGAACAGAACCCCCCCCCCCCCCCCCCCCCCGCACCCCCACCACAAAGCGCTACTTCACGAGACACAAGATGGGTTTTTGTTCGGTGCTTGTCGTGGTGCTGGCCAGACCGCGGATGGATACAGATGGCCTATGGGAACACAACACGGGTTGCACGGGGGACTGCAGAGAGCGTGTGGTAGAACCGGCGAAAGGAACGGATAACACAGGAAAGCGAGTGTCAAGAAATCATAATCTTGTTCATCATCATTAAAAACAACTTTTCTGCCCCAGACGCCAGCCAGCGCTGCGATCGTGCGTCCTTTCTGGCCAGTTTATCTGTCGGACGATGCTTTTTGGCCGCGTCGTCTACGGAAAGTAGTGTTGCAGGGGATTTATTCCTGGAAGATACTGTTGAATATGTTCTTCTTCTTCTTATAGGATTATTGTCTCGTTTGCTTATCACAATGTGTAACACGAGTATCAGTGCGTGCGCTTAAGTTACTAACGACTCTTCCTATTTATGCTTTATCCACCATCCCGTCACTCCGCAATGACTACACTCCATCATCTACAGCACATGCGATGATAACGCTTGGTATCACGACCTTTTGCGCCCTGCATCAATCACTGACAGGCACTGTAATCCAGTTGCATACGATCGTTATGCACTGGAATGATCGTGTGCGGTACCACAAGATACGAGATCAACCCACAACCGGCACCAAATCCAAAATCTCACAACCTGCCGTGCTGCACAAGACCACAGACGAAAGGGCGCACCACGAAATGCACTCCACCGACCGGACCCGACTACTGCTGTCCCCGACGCATACGCGCAAATGTTTCGCGATTCGCGTGTCGCCTCCTGCACGAGCGCTCCTCGGAGGAACTCTGACGGACTCTGAAGCGACGGCGGGACACAATCGTGGCGAATCCATCGCACAAGGACTCTGCAGAGAGAGAGATAACTCGAGCGCAGCGAGAGAGGGAGAGAGCATCCGCGGCAAGAGAGCAAGAGAGCGAGATCGATCGAGAGCGCGTGCAAGGGGTGTTCGATAGGGGAGTTGTTTGGTGCTTGTTTGGGAGATCTTGTTCGCATCGGTTCGCACAATCATGCTCCACAGCGCGACGATAACAGAGAGCGAACAGTACGCACAGCATAGATAGTAAGTAAGAGGCGTAAGAGAGAAAGCGTACTGGTTTGGAGCAAGCGAGGTAAACAAGCGAGAGAATGGAGACTCTTGGAGGTAACATAGATGGGAAGGCATGGCGATAGAGTGGCCCCAGGAGAAACAGAAATGCAAATGCAGACCCCGTGCGATGGTCCAAATGCAGTGCTGGTAACACAGATGGAGCACCAAACATCCATCATGTACTCGAGATGATCATGTTTAGGTGACAATAGCTGAACATAACAAAGATAAAATATACCTTTACAGACTTGCAAAAGAAAAACAGTACTGCATAATCAACTTACGGACGTTCCATGCATAATCGGAGAGTTCATTAAGCGATAATAAAGTAAGTCTATCCCCGTACACTCACCTGTAAAGAGAGAGAAAGAGAAAAGTGAATAAATAAAACTAACGAAAGGGAATCTACAACAGCTGAGAGATAGAGCGAGAGTGTACAGAACGCCTGAAAGGATCAAGTTCAAAGTCCTTACTGCTCCGTAATTGAAATGTTACAAAATCTATTCCCACGAATCCCTGCGGCCCCTGACAGCAACAGCAGCAACGTAGGAGGGCATGTTACCTAGATTGCAAGCACGGATGTGGCGTAAGCAAGGCAAGGACATCGCGCTTCCACGAACGACAGGACCATCGCAAGGCGGAGCCACAAAACCCGCATCAAACGAAACCACGGGATTACCCGGAGAGCATGCGGTGGGCTGAGCTGGGTGCCATGACCTAGCCTAAGGAGTGAGCGGTATCCTAGCTGGACAAGTTGCTTCACTTCATCGGAAGGATATCTATTTTCGCTTTGGTTTGTACCTTAAGTTGCTAGGTTTTGAATAGCAAAAGTTTATGTTAACCAATTTAATGAAAGAAGAAATAAATCATAGATCAACTTTTCCGATCTTCCCTCTTAGTTTTAGCAAGTATTTTATAAAAAAAAAACTTTCCACCAACTTTGCTCGCTCAAACAGAGCTTCACAACATGCGACAGGAACAGGTACGAAAGGGTCCCTAAAAATACAATAAATCACGGTGGAAAATCGAAAACTTTTCCACCAGCTCGTCCAGCCCAACACGTCCAGTGCTCGTCCAGGTGACGGGCGGGATGTGGATGGGAAGCAAATCAAATTGACGTTCTCCTCCAAACCAAGGCACAAAAGGATGAAAACGGCGAAAAGGCACAACACTCACAGTGAGAGAGAGAGAACGGAACGAGTGATGGCGTTCAACGAACGTTCGAAAGCCGCCCCACCGCGTGCATCCCACCGTCCGCCGCCGCCAGGGACTATCCTGGTGTTATGTATTTGGCCCGTTTTCGGATGCCCTGCACCATCAAACAACGCCATGCAGCCGTGTGGTTGGTCCTTGGCGATGGAAACGACCTTTCGAATCGGTTCCTTGAACTTGGGGCGTTGCATGGGCCCCGGTTGGCCTATGTGCAGCGGACCAGTGTCGGTCAGGGGAAGGAACCGAACACCTAGAGCCGGGCAGAAGGACGAAATGTTTGCACAGACCCAGTGCCACAACCACCGACCGAACGAGAGAGAGAGAGAGAGAGAGAGAGAGAGAGTGGTGTACTCGAGAAAGAAAAGAGAACGAACGTGAAAATTTCGAAGCAGCAAAGAAGAAAAAAAAGAAATGGAAAACTCTTGGTGCTGTTTCAGGGCCTGGTGGCATGTGCTTTCAGTGAGGGTAGTCCTCGCGCAGCGCAACCAGCGGTGGCCACCGGATTCGTGTCAATCCTTCGTGGAATTGACGACGTACCAGCACACCAAGGGAGCTCCCTTTTTGGGGTGCGGACATTTGTGGGTGGGGGTGAGCCACATTAAACGACGAGAAATTAAACGCGAATCGGGCGACGGAGCATCGGCCACACGATGTACATCATCGCGCGGTGTGAAAATATTATGTGAAAGTAGCTGCGGTGGTGCTGCTGCCCTAACACGTCACGTTCTCCAGTTTCACATTAAACATAATCGCCAGAAGGACAGGGTAGCGGGTAGAGTGTCCCAGAATGGCGTAATGGCATGAGCCCCGTTGCCTGACTGCCGTACATATGTACGACCGATTCTCTCCGATCATCTTCATCATCACCGTCACCCCATCATCGGTATCTGCCATTTCGTGCGATGACTTGTTTAGTGTTCCAATGACGAAACTGAACAGTGCCGGTACGGTACGTAGCACAACCGGAGGAGGATGAAGAATATAGATCAGAAAGGTAAATATGTGAACCTTGTCTTCTTTCGTCGCGAACCGATGGAGGTCAGTGGAGTAGAAGTAGCAGTAACGTGGGTGCGTTTTGTCCGGGACCTGCATGCTCCTGCCCGAAGGATTCATGACCAGCACAACATAATTTATGTTGCGGCCATTGGTGCGTGGGGAGTCCTTCGTTCCTCTCGTGGGGATTTGATGGCCCACTCAGCTGTCACTCACAAACCATTTGCAAACGCCGCAAAACCACCGCGCGTACGATCTGATCATGCCGATGCCCTTTTGCATGCTTCAATTACCATGCCACCCCTGGGGGAGCATTAACGGATCCTTGGGCGATCGGCGAGTGAGTAAACAATGCCATTGGTGGCAATCGAAAACCATCTTGAGATAAGTATGTTGATTGCAGGCTGTGAGAAACTCATAATTGCATAACACCTGCCAGTTGCCCGTTGGCGTTGATCGTTCTCAAGAATGTTGATCTAATTCTTGGGACCTCCGATCGATTAAGTTACGACGACGACGACGATGATGGTGTCCGAAGCACGAACGCAACGAACGATACGAAGAAACACAGAGAAGCGAAGCGAAGCGGTCAAGCCAAGAACGAGGAGCGATCGCTGCGTCGATTGAGGCCTCTCCTGATCTTGGTGAGGGGGCTGTGCTGTGCAAATTTATGCAAACGATGAGAGCATCGGTTTTTATCTTCTTTCGCCTCTCCTTCTTCTCGCTGCTTCTCGTGCTGCTGCTTTCAAGGTTGATACTACCGGTTTTCGACTGTTTGTCTGTTTGGTGGTTGCGATAGCAATCTGGGTAAAGGTTGGAGCGCGGAACGAGCGCACGAATGAAAGAACCTGGACCAGAAGAGGACGCACCGGGTTCGATGATGCGCCTCCTTCCTCCTCCTTATACGAGCAGCTAATTCGCTCCTTTTCGAGTCGAGAATACCGGCAATCGATTCATTCGTTTCCCACACGAAATGGAAGACATCAATTTGGGGCTTTTTATCGGAATTTCACCCCAAAGAGACCTCCCCACCCACAGTGCAACTGGAACAACCGGCTGCGGGGTGCAGAAACAGCCTCGCACTTTCCATCGGACCTTGAAATGCAAACTAGCACGGGATGAGGCAGTGGTCGGAGTTTTGTGTGTTGCAATCGGTTCGACGGCGCTAGTTTGCATAATTCGAATGAAACTCAAACCTCCACACCACACGGAAACTGTTCGCGCGCGACCTGAGAGAGAAATGAAGTGGAGGAATGGAACGGGCGAATGCATAATTTTGTTCGAAAATGTTACGTTCACTGGTGACAGAGCCAGATGGCTCCCGGGGGGAGGGCAGAGAACAGTGTTTGAACAGTTCATTTAAAACAAATGAATCGGAGCTTCGAAGCCATCCTGTGAAGGTTGTATGTGAAGATCCTTGAACTGGATGGACAAGTAATCATCCTCCGACATCCCACTGTCTTGCTGGAGTGTAAAGAAGCGTTACACGCGACTGGTACTACTAACCGGCTAACTATCCTTCAACTTCAACACCATCGTCGAGCGAACATCGTGACTGCACGATGTCAGCGTCTGCGAGATGCCGCCACCATTTTACGACTTGCTGGTGAAGGACAACCAGATGATAGAGTTGCACTTGCCGTCGGTCGGAGGTAGCATCCCTCTTCTGGTGTCTCCTGGCACATGGTTTGCCATCGCGGAAGACATCAGTTGCAGTGCATCAGGAGGTGCATCAGAAGCAATGCAAGATGGTATGAAGAGAAGCAGCTTTGCAGGATCTGCCACGAATGCTGATGCTGCACGATGGATCCATTTCTCTCCACCTCGCTCTCCCTGTCTTCCTCGACTTCCGGAATAACGATGGAACGATGGCAAGGCGGGATGTTCAAATTACAAATCGATTTCATGATAGCTGTCTGTCTGGCAGAGCCGACGATAGAACCGGGAAGCAGAAACCGGGTCAAGGATGTTCCAGCGCGTGAAATGAGGCCATCAAACAAAGGGACGCGATGAGATGGGGGGGAAATGTGCTTCCATTTGCGTCACCGTTATAAAAAGCATCTCCCGCAGACAGTCTGCAGCACCGAGGGGAACCACACAGCGCACAGGACGGTACTTCCGGGAGTGTGGCACCGAGGTGGCAGCAAGGTAGCTCCATTACCAGCACCAGCATACATATCATTTTACTCTGCACGTTGAGAAACCTTGGACTGGCCGATATATGGGGGCCAAGGATAGGAAACGTGCGTTTCGTTATCAGAAAGAAAGCAAACTGTGTCACATTGCCAGGCACACACCAGGCTGAACCAGTTTCGCCATAAAATCATGAGCTCCCCGCTGGTTTTTTTCTATGTTGCTTAACACGACCCGGTGTGGGGCATGTGCCAATCTATCTTCTTCTTGCCCCAGTCTTGGGAGAAAAGCAATTAAAAAGGACTTAAAATGGCTGTGTGTGCGGTTCGCGAATGAGAAATCTCAATTAGCACCTACATCTCTCCCGTAGCCCCTCCGCCCTCTAGCGCGGTCTTTTTATGGAAACTGTAATTAGAGCCTGCAGGAATGCTGCCCCCGATTGGTCGTTGGTCGTAAGCGTTGGAGCGGGGAAAGTGCCTACTCCTGATTGCAGTTTGATTCCGGTTGCGGGATTCTTGGTGACCGTGAAAGTGTGTATCCGTTACGCTCTTTGGAATATGCTAACGCACTCTCTCTCTCTCTCTCTCTAGCTCTCCAGCTTGTGGTGGCCCGGTTTGTCTGCTAGAACTTACCTCTATCTCCGGTATCCATGGTGGAGGCGTAGACGTGAGAACTTATTCTGATGCTGCTGAGTGCCGGAACAAAAGCACCAAAACGCGGCGCCAGGAGTTCCGAGGTTGACTTCCGGATTTCCCTTTTTCCGCCTCAAGGTCCGCAGCTGCTCTACTCCGTGAGTGGAAATCGATCGATGGCGACTGTGATTGTGGATGGCGCCTGCTTCGATAACACAATTGTTCTCGAGGTGATGCCCCGGGGGTCCGGCGTCCTCTCTGTTTCGACCTCTGCGGAAGGACGTCCACAGCTGACGATGGGATTTCCGATTGAGTTCCTTTGCTCAAGGAGTGCACGCTGGTTAACGAAGCATCCGGTCTAGGGCGAGATTAGGCCCGGGCCGCTTCACAATGCGACTTCCAACGCACGCACGCACGCACGCACATGCACAAGGGGAACACAATAGAGCCACTACACTACACAGCTTACTATTGCCGCGAACAGAAACACACATACACACGACACACGCCGCGCACGCACAACGCAAGGCTTGCTTTTCTCTTTTCTTTTTTCGACGTCTTCCACCCGTACCCCACTCGCGGCGCTCGCACTACCTTTCACTCCTTTCGCGGCCACCCATTCGCCACCGCGGGCTCCCCTTCTACGACCGACGACCACTACTCGAACGAGGTCAGGGAGAATGCGAAAAAACGAACCAGCCAGACAGAGCAAGAGAGAGAGCGAACGCAGCGTACCGAGTGGTCGAGCGAACGAGAGCGCACCCCTTTGGGAGAGGGATGGGGGTGATCCTGTGGGGCGAACCTGCAGCACGAGAGGGTGGCTGGGTTGTTGTTTTTGCTTTCTTCTTCTTCCTGCCGCTGGTGGTGCTCCCTGCGTTTGCTTCTTTTGTTTCGCGGCGCGTCAACAGACCGACGATGTACACAAACGGATACACACGTACGCACGTGAGCCAGCACGCACCATCAACCGCACGACTGCTGCCGTCGCCGCCGCCTCTTCCTCCTCAACGGGCACTGCTTCTCCGCGGAGGGAGGAAGCAATTTCTTTTGGACTTTTTTCACTTCCCGCGCGGTGGGCATACGCACATAAACACACATTCACGACCATATCATTCACACGGGGCTGGCCATTTGGCTGCTGTGACCGTCGTCTGGCACCGTTTTGGGGTGGATGGAGAACCGATCACAAGCGCTCGGAGAATCTACGAAGAAACAAGAAGATGGAATCGATAATGTATTGAGTGGGTGGGTGGGGAAGATGTTGGCCAAGAGCCAAACTCCGCGCATCTCCAGGGATCAGCGAAAGCGTTCTTCGCGAAGAGAGTTCTAGTCCACCGTCCGTGAGGGCCTTGACGGTCTGTGGTACACTTTTGTGGCCCCTCTCACCGTGGCCAACGATCGCAGAAGGTGGAGGAGGTGGTGGTGGTGGTACGGGATCGCGGGTCGATGAACCAGAAGAGGCGATACTCGCGGTTCCGTCCTGTCTTCGGATGCCGTGGCGATCCGGTACACATCACGCGAACCGACTCTTGTTTGCCTTCCTCTAATTGTCTTCTTGTACCAGAATATTTAGGTGATCGCTTTTTTACTTTTGCTGCACGATCGACGACACGACGATCACCGTGACGACCCCTCTCTCCTTCTCGCTCGCTCTCGTTTGCCCTCTGTCTGTTTCTCGCTCTGACGAAGCGAGGATCTGTGGGGCACTTGGTTCGTCACGGTGGCACCAAAACATTCACGTTGGACTGCCCATCGGACGGCGCTGTTCTGGAAATGCTTGGTTTTCCCACATCACCACTAAACAGGACAACCAATTGTACGTGGAAAACAATTAACCAGTTTTTGCGTTTACCTTTTTTTACGCACAACGCGAAACGCGAACGCGAACGTGAATTCTCGGAAGCTCGAGCTGGGGCTGTCAAACTTTTCAACGCACTATTCGAGCTGGCCCCAACATAATTTGCTCGAACGCAACTCGAGCACGATTTCAAGCTATTTTTTTAGCATAACCGTTTATATTTTTAATTCTACAAAACGATTCCACAATTGTTGGAATAATCCCCTATCACATCCCATCCTATATATTGGCCTAAAACGTGGCTATTAAAAATGTTGATTCCTTTTTTCGTAGATCGTCCTTCAAGAATACAACCCTGCGGAATGCTGTGTGGGTTTGTTGTCATTTATTTGTTTTTTTGTTTCTGCTTCTTGTTCTTCTTCCTTCCCCGTTTTTGGTCTTTTCGAAACAATCCGCCTTGCTGTCGAATCCCCGCACCAGGGAATAAGTTGAGCGGAGGAATTCGTGCTTCAGTAATTTTAAATGTGATTCATCTTGCTTCATCTTCGAGGTTCAATTGCTGTGCACTCGATCGCGCTAGATCGTTCCGGTTCCGGCTGTTTCCCGCTGCAAAAGACTGCTGTCGGCTGTGGTGTGTGGGAAATTTAATTAGTGACGGCACCAAAAGGTCAACAACGAGGGTGGAGTACATGAAACTCTATTAATTAGATTTGTCCTCCCCGCTCCTGCGGCCACCAGTCCATCCCCGTTATGTAAGCCAACCAGCGGGATGATCATTTAGCGGAGAATCTGGAGGACACCGAGAAAAAAAGGACACCGACAACACACGATGCTGCCGCGGATTTGTGTAAAGTTCAAGCTAAAGTACTTCCTGGTAACCGTGGGCGGTCTGTACTTGCTGTACTTTTTCGGTGCGTTCACGCACTTCTTCGAGAAGGATTTTGAGGCCACGTTCGACTACCCACTCAACGGTGACATCCTGTCCGATGTGTACCAGCTACGCCATGGTCAGCAACCGGCACGCCAGCCGATCAATCGGTACAACTACACCTACATCACGAGCTGCGAGCACAAGTGCAAGGTGGACGATCGATTAATGGCCCCGCGGCTCGTCTTTATCGTCAAATCTGCCATCGAACACTTTGATCGGCGGGCAGCGATCCGGAAGAGCTGGGGTTATGAGCGAAGGTTCGCCGACGTTAAGATACGGACCGTGTTCATGCTTGGCCGGCCACGGATCGTGCCTAACCGGCGGCTACAATCGTTGGTCGATCTCGAGTACAGCACATACAGGGACATCGTGCAGGGGGACTTTGTGGACGAGTACTTTAACAACACGATCAAAACGATGATGGGCTTCCGATGGGCCGTCACGTACTGTCCGCGGGCCAAGTTTTACATGTTTGCGGATGATGATTTCTACGTGTCGGCCAAGAATCTGCTCCGGTACGTCCGCAATCCCGTCAACTATCCCGAGTATCTGGAGGAAACGGATGAAGCACTGCGTAAGCTGGCACGCCGGTTAGCGCACACGACGGAGCGGAACGGAACGGTCAACGCGTCAAGTCCGATACCGATCGAGCCGGCTGTAGCGAAGGATCGCACCAAGCGGCAGCTGATGCAGGATATGGAACTGCCACCGAATGTGAAACTGTTCTCCGGCTTTGTGTTCCGATCGGCACCACATCGTCATCGAAGTAGCAAGTGGTACGTTTCCCTCGAAGAGTATCCGTGGGATATGTGGCCAACGTACGTCACTGCGGGAGCATTTCTACTCTCCCACGAGGCACTCTTCGAGATGTACTACGTCAGCATGTACACGAAACACTTCCGGTGAGTATTTGCGATCGCGCGATTGCCACTCCTGTTACGCCAACGAGTTCAAACTCTAATGCTTGTTCTGCGGGACAGTTTCGATGATATCTTTTTAGGAATTGTCGCAATGAAGGCCGGCATCGAGCCACTCCATTCGGAAGAGTTCTACTTCCACAAGGCACCATATCTGGGGCCACAGAGCTACAAGTACGTGCTGGCAACGCACGGGTATGACGATTTGACTGAGATGACCAAAGTGTGGAACGAAGTGCGAGCTTCCGGATACGCCTAGACCACTGAACATCGAACGAAGGGAATCCCCTTCGCCTCCTCCCCCCTCAAGCGTTTCCAGAAGAACTGGAATTGATAAGATAGTTCGGTAGTTTGTTAGTTAGCGGTTTACTATTTCCCCCCCCCCCCCCACCCCCATTTGTCCCACCAACACACGGATAACGGAACGCGGGTCCAAAGAGTGACGCGAAGATGACTTGGTGATCGTACGGGCCTCACCGACCCGCGCTTCCTCGTTTTGCAGGATTATCGAAGACGTTTCGTAGGCTCTTAGCATTTTTGGAATTGATCATGAAGCTCGCGTACCGTAGCCGGACAGATAGATAAGATAGATAGAACCCCGTAGAGGTGTTTCCGTTCTCGGTTTTTTCCTAGCGTTCGTTCGGGTGGCTCTTCCCCGAAGATAGGACTGTTATCAGGTAGTGCAACGAAGCATTTGTCTTGTATTTTTTTTCTTTCCCTCTCGATTAGAAACTGGGTACTTTCGAACGGTTAGGCTTAGGAACGCGTAGGTTTGAGGTTGACAGTGTTTTACTCGAAGCAGTGTTTTTGCTCGTATTTATCTTTCCTATAAACCGAAATGTGATAGCATTGTGCAGTGGAACACTAATAAAAACCAAATCTTTAAACTTCAGCCAAACCGCTCCGGGGCGCTTTAATCTTTCTTTATGTTGGAACTTTTTTCCTTGGCCGACAGCAGCAGCAACTCGAGCGTCTCCACCACCTTGCTGTATCCGCTCTCGGTTTCTGTTAAACATTTCGTACATTCACTCAGTTTACGCTCGTTCGCAGTGATGGATCCATCCAGTTCGGCCAGCGTTCGTTGCAGCTCCTCGATGTCCTTGCGGATTTTTTGTCGTTGGTGCTCCTGGGCGTTGATTCGTTCCTCGAGTTTCCGCCGTTGTTCTCGCAGCGTTTCCAGGCTCTTGACCATCTCCTCATTCTGGCTCTGCAAGCGGGCGGCCGTTTCTGACATCTTGTGATAACGTTATCGGTCTATTGATGGGCGTACAACCAAAAAGGGAAGCTACAAAAACGATACTAGCTGTGTCCTGGTAACGGCTTCTTTGATTTGGAACATCTGTGCTGGAATGTGTACGTACACAAAAATTATCGCACAAGTGTGTGTTAAAGGGGGAAGAAAGTGCGCATGTGTGTGGTTAATAACAAGCCACTTTGACAGTTCGCCGGCGAAGAAAGTAAACAAAATCTCTCGACTGGCGCGGTTTTCGTGGAGAAATTGAACTGGCCTAAAAATGAGGTAAATTGGACGATATCCAGGATATACGGCATCGATTAATTGCATTTCCTCGCTTTCCACCGTAGAATAAGTGTCGATGGATTGTTGGTGTACTTCCCGTACGAGTACATCTACCCGGAACAGTACGCGTACATGCTGGAGCTGAAACGGACATTCGATGCAAAAGGTCACTGCCTGCTGGAGATGCCCTCGGGGACGGGCAAAACCACGACCCTCCTGTCGCTGACCGTGGCCTACATCATGGAAAATCCACATGTCGTACGCAAGCTGATCTACTGCTCCCGTACCGTGCCCGAGATCGAGAAGGTGATCGCCGAGCTAAAGCATCTGATGAACTACTACGAAAAGCAGACCGGATCAATGCCCAACATTACGGGGCTGGTGCTGAGTTCGCGTAAGAACATGTGCATCCACCCGGAGGTGAGCCGCGAACGGGAGGGTAAGATCGTGGACGCGCGATGCTACGGTATGACAGCGAGCTATGTCCGGGAGCGTGCAGCACACGATGAAACCGCACCGGTTTGCCAGTATTACGAGGGATTCCAGGCGGAGGGTAAAGAAAGTATGCTACCGGCCGGTGTGTACTCGATCGATGATCTGAAAGAGTTTGGCCGTGAACGGAACTGGTGTCCGTACTTTTTGTCCCGGTTTGCCATCAATCAGGCCCACGTTGTGGTTTACAGCTACTACTATTTACTGGATCCAAAGGTAGCCGAGGTTGTTTCGAAGGAGCTCACCCGGGAATCGGTCGTGGTGTGTGATGAGGCTCACAACATTGATAACGTTTGCGTTGATTCGATGAGCGTGAAGATCAACAAACGGTTGATTGAGCGAAGCACCACCGGGATCCACAATCTGGAACAAAAAATATCAGAGTAAGCGTGTTGCCATCACGAAGGTTTCCATGGCCAACTAATCCTTCCATGCTTGTTTGCAGATTGAAAGAGGACGACAAACGGCGGCTGAACGACGAGTACACGCGGTTGGTGCAGGGGCTGAAAGATGCATCGTTTTCGCGTGAAACCGATATGGTCGTCGCCAATCCCGTTCTACCGAATGAAATCCTACGCGAAGTCGTACCA
>NC_064877.1:20407500-20410000 GCF_943734665.1 Anopheles aquasalis | reverse complement strand
ACGATGTACCGTACGTTAGGAGAGCCTGTGGACGTGTTGGATGCTTGATGTTGATGAAGTTGCGTGATCGCTATTCATTCTTCCATCGTATCTTGCCTTTGGTGCTGAACTGGTAAGCGATTGTGTAGCACGGAGCGAATTGAATAACACAGGGAATTCTTTCATACAGCTTAACCGACGATACAGCCGAGGTACGCGACGATATCCTGGCCCGTTGGAAGGAAGCCGGCGAGCTGTACTACCTCGAAAATGAAACGGAACTTTCGAAAGTCGCTCTGATCGAGAAGCTACCCGAAGGCTATCCGATTAATCGCTACACACGGCCTACTCTTGCTTGTCGCTCCATCGTGCAGCGAAGCCTGCGTGTCGTTAACTTGGTACTGCGTGAGATGGAAGAATGGAAGGAAAACATTCGGCTACACGCGACAAAACTTCTGAAGCAGATCGTACTCCATGCAGAAAGTTCCTTTTCTACGCTGTACGCAGAGGTGAATCCCGTGCTAGCGAAGGCTTGCATGGATTCGGACAAGTCCATCGTCATGGAGGTAACTAAGAAAGGGAATAGGCGGACGACGATTTCTACCGCGGTATACAAATAATTCAGTATCATCTCGTAGGCATTGAGCGTTTGCGAGTTGCTAGGTATTCTGTTGGATTACGACACGTGGAGTAAACATGTGCTGATTGAGTTCCGGAAGTTCCCCAGTATCGGTCAGCTGCGCTGCATGCGTACACTTTACGCTCACTGCGGGCAGTCTGAGGGGAATCAAAAAGACATCAAACGGTTCGTGGCCCTTCTGCTCGATGTGGACGTTTGCCACAATCAGAAGGAGGACTATCAGTACGAACTGCTGGAGTTTTGTGATGTTCTGGTGACCGATAGTCGGAAGGGGCGTGATCTGACGGCAATGTTGGAAGAAATTACAGTCAGCGACGGAGGAGACAGTGTGGAACAATCGTTAGAAAGGATGCTGTACACCGTCATACTGAAGGTGGTTGCCTTTTGCTACGAATCAAAGGGTACGATTCGTGAGAAAGGAATGAACGTATTGAACCGTTTGGATTCTGATATCGATAAACTGCACGAGATGCATCTGGGTAGCGTTCTTGGTCGGATTGAACATTTGGAAAGTGAACATTCTGATGCAAGCACTAGTCTTATGTTGCTGTGTGGCATAGTTTCGATTTGTCGCTTTCAGGTTTGTTTCAATTTCTTTCTGGAAAGGAATGGTAATGCTGATGGTTAAATTTTCTTCTCATTGACCATAGGAATCGTACTTTGAACCGTTGCGGTTGACACTCGAGAAAGCCTTGTCCCATGCTGCCCCGGAAGGGAAAGTCAAACTGTTTAGTGCTATTTCCGTTGTACGTATTCCTTATCAATCCGCTGGTTGGTTTATTTTGTCTTATTAATCCCCCTTTTCACAGGCAATTCTAGGATGGAGTGAGAAAAATAACCAAGATAACGACGTTCAGCTATCATTACTGAAACCTTTTATCGATGGTATAGATATGATTTATTCTAAACTTTGTCAAAATGTAATAATTTCCCTATATCGTTCAATTCTCCTTTTACATCCAAGGGCTTGTCGCTCCATATCTGGTATGGGCTGCTGGAAGAAGCGCCGAATCGATACGTACAATGGCAACGGCATGTTTTGCCTCGTTGGCACAGGGAGTGAACGCCAATGTGGTTAGTAGATCCAGCTTTCTCATATTTTCCCGTTTATTCGCCTTCACAACTCACTGCCATTTCCTTCTGCATTAGTATGCTTCACTGCTGCCCGGGTACCTTAACATCTTGGCTGGCCTAATCGAGGATAACAATATTGCAACGCGCGTCTACACGCTCAAAGCATTGCTGCGCCTTGAGCCGTTAGATTTGGAATCCCTGAAGCTGCTAGCGTTTCCCATCATGTCGCGTCTGGACGATCCAAGTGCCGAAGTGCGCGAACTGGCTGCCACCTGTCTCGGTTCCCTGAAGCTCAAATCCCTCGTCGATGCGGATGAGGGTACGTTCGACCGATGGCAAGAGATACTGAAACAGATCGTGTCGGTGATGATGTTGCATCTCGAGCATCCGGAAATCAAACTGCGGTCGGCCATTTTCGGTAGGTAAACGGGCTTCCTGTACGAATGGACGAGGTTGCAGCTGTAAACGTGTGCTGCCAAAAAGGCACGTAGTTGGCAGTTCCCAGTACCGCCGCCTTTTAGCTTTCGAATGCGAATAGTGGTGGTTTGGGAGTTTCGGTTTTACAGTCAACGAGCTGAACTCGTGTCCCATGGGTGATTGATGTGCTTTATCGTCTTCCGATCCGCTTTCCTTTCACAGTTTCGATGAAGCGGCTGTACGCTGACAACCGGGAGCTAATCAGCCGCTTGGCTAATGAAGTACCATCGGGATGCTCGTACAAGAAGGATCTCGACCGCATTACCGGCACTGCTGTCGATGACTCGATGTAGACAAGAAGTGGACCACCATAACGCTGGGGCATCTACA